>NW_015506211.1:733769-735390 GCF_001515645.1 Sinocyclocheilus grahami | reverse complement strand
GTCTGTTTTTGTTTTGGTCTGTGTGACTCCATTCACTACCAGTTTACCCAATAGTATTTCGACACCCTGGGTGCATGTCCTCAATCTGGCAACACGCGTGAGATTCGTTTATATGCTTCTGCAAAATTTTAAAACACCTAAAGAGTTTTAGGTGAGCCAGAATACTTGTAGCTAGACCATATGCAACTACCTGACAGGGTGTGATATATTTTAATCAAAATACTGCGATTAGTGAAGAACAACGTGAAAGAACCAATGTTTTCCCACAAAAACGTTATTCTATATTATTCTAAAAATGATTTAGAATTGTTCATTAATTGCGTTGATTAGCCGTAGAAAATCTGCTATGCTGTTCTTTCAGACATTTGTTTTTGTGTGGATATATTCATAAATTCATATTTCATCCATTTTACTATGGCGAATGAGCAGAGAGCAACGACCCATTTGAAAGTTCTCTGAGTGACGGCCACTGCGGGCGAAAAGCGACAATCAGATGTCAATGTCTGAAATGTTAGAAAGGAGGCGTTAGATTGAATGGTATTTCTAACATGACTATATATCCAAAAAACATCACAGCCGTTTTATTTGCATGCATGCAAACACGTGTGGCAGAACTGTGGGCAGTGACACATGCATACCAATGCATGTAAATGACCGGATTTTGCTTATTCCCAGAAGATCCTGCACTGGGCCGACAGCGATTTCACAGAGCAGTGCGTTATGTAAGTCAGGCAACGCAACACCAGAACTGCGTAACGTTACGGTCCATGTCTATTGTATTATACTCACGCTAATTCTAGTGTGGTAGGGCTAGTCTGATGAGACACATGATCTCGTTCCAGGTGCTCCTTTTAAGTTAATGAGGTCTAATGCCTCTGAAAGAGCCACCTGCATATGTAGCGTTATTTGTTTGGAGGGAGCCCTGATTTGTGGTATTTGTGAGCTGCGGGTGTCAATGGCCAGGCTGTGAAACTGGACACTCCTCTCTCTGGACTCGGTGAAATATTTATCGCTCACCAAATCCTCCGCCGAGCCCCTGCCTCCCGTCACACATGCACATCCGGGCCATGGCTCGACCTTTCCGATGGAATTCCACACGACTTCAAGGACTCTGGACGAGGATTCGCGAACGTTTAGGTGAATAAGAGTGACGCCTCCTGATATTGTGCACACAATACAAGTACAGGAGCCAGATCTGTAGGTGTGAAGCCCTGTTGTTCGGCACCTGTCCTCCCTGCCGAGGGTTGGCTCATCGCTGGGGCGAACCAGGGACTCGTGCCATGCAGTTACTCAAGCGAAGCTCATCTCTCCGCCCTGGAAAGCCGGGGTAAATGCGGACACTCTTGTAAAAGCTCCCTGTATTAGAAGATGTCAAGCAGGAAAGGAGATTGTCCTGTTCAAGAGAAGCGGAGGCTGTGTTTTATTGGTCAGGGTGTAGAGTGCTCATGGGTGAAGGCAGTGAAAAATGCTCCCTACCTGGTTTTCTGTTTGCTTGAGAGAGAAATAGAATCTGAAACAATGTGAATCTCAAAAGAATGCAAATGGTGACACTGTAAGCATGAAAGAGCCTGTGGTGTCACTGGCATCAGAAAACATCTGAACAACTCTTGCTCCGTGTTGA
>NW_015506211.1:724723-733168 GCF_001515645.1 Sinocyclocheilus grahami | reverse complement strand
GTGATATTTTTGCGTAATATTACCTCTTATGCATGTGTTTTGCATATGACAGTGGCTGAGACGCAAAAAATCCTCGACAGAATATATGAAAGACTCCCCGTTTGTGGCAGACGCTTCCAGTTTTCTGCACTCATACCTGATGACCGTAATCAGATCATGTCTGCTTTTATACCAGTCACAACTGTCACGTGTCTTTACCTCTACTCGCGTTTCCAGCAGGACTAGATTCCAGACCGTGAGCTCTGTGTGCTGTCTTCCTGTTAGACATCAAACCTGTGTGACTGCTGGATGTAGGAATGTGCATGGAAAACAGACATGGAACCAGAAGCAATGAATCATGAGTACTTCTGGATTTGAACGCTTATTGCACTTGCTGAATTAAACATATTTGCATCAAGTAATTTACTATTTGAAATTGTTGCACTCATTTTTTTGTTGTTGCACTACTTGTTTTATAGTATACTATACAATATGCCGTAAACTGTGCAGTACTGGTAGCATGTCTGTTTCTCAGCTCTTTAATGTTTTATTTTGGTGCTGTGGTATCTGCTGTCTGCTCTGTAGATGTGTGACGTGTTCTGCTCTGTTTCCTGTAGATGTCTCAGTCAAACGGACTGCCAAAGCATCCTATCCTAGGGTGAGTATTAAAGGGTCATGTTTGTTGTCTGTCCTCAATGCTTGTGATGTGACTGATCAACTACTGAATTGGAATCTAATTAGTTAGAAGTTACAGTTTTTAACGCAAGGCGCTGTGCAGACCGATACGTTGATGTCACACACCAGTCGGTCTGCACATCGCCACTTTAAGTCGAATGGTGATCAACATGATCGTGACGTAGCCTATAGAATGCCGTTATATGCGCCTAAAATTCAGCTTTTGTCTCATATTTATATCATATGATACAGTTAAGCAATATCACACGCGTGCTGTTTTTGTCCCGAATAGCACAAGTGCAAATGTGACGATTTTATACAACAGTTCGATGAATAAGAACTGTTATATTTTCAGTTTTGCCAATGCAAATATTACCTGTTAAAGCCACAGCAGAACTGTTGAGCGTCTCCAAGCAGCACACAATTCCTGAATGAATCTGCGTTTTGAACGAATAGTATGATTCAATGGCCCATTCATAAAGAGAAGCATTGATTTCATTCTGTTTGAAGAATCGAATGAATGAATGACTCGCTCATTAAGACATTTACCCTCATCTACTGGCTGTTTTAGTTTCTTATGTAGAGTATCATTGCATTAAAAATTATTTCATATTTACATATGAATAAAAAACTAATTGAAGGGATAGTTCACCCAAAAATTAAAATATTCTTTCTAAAGCTACTTATCTATGTCATGCATTTCTCATGCAACCCAATAATGACTGTAAATGATCTTTTGTAGGTAATTTCTCAGCCAAATTTGATGTGCAATTAATATGTGATTAATTGCCACATCATGTAAAAATTGTAATCTATTGACGGCCCTAATTGTAACGCATACAACCACTCAGAACACCCTAGCAGCATACTGCATTGTTAGACAGAAGTTTTGCACAGGCAAGCACCATTCACAGTTCCTGAAAAACGTGTACAAATCTAGATGTTACAATTCTTTTAATCCGGTCTGAAATGCTGCGTGTAAGCGGTCTCTGTATATGAGCAGCTGGAGCAACAGTATGTTGTGTCTGTAGGGGAGGGAATCCATTCGCTACGGTCAAACTTCGGCCCACAGTCACCAATGACAGATCAGCCCCCGTCATCTGATCAACACCAGAGACCCGCCGCCGAGGATGCTGGGCTTATTCACACACACACATACTGTTCAACCACTATTTATGTCAGTCCCCTTTAAACCTCCATCTCTCTCTATGCATATATATATATAATGGGTGTATGTATAGAGGGAATTAATATATATGCATTTAGTTGTAAGAACCAGTAACCAGATGCTTAACTTTCAAAGTATCATTCTGTAAATACATGAGAAGATGGGTGTGATTAAGAGGGGTTTTTTTAATCATTGTGAAGATATTTTGTAACATGTACGCTAGATGGGAACCTGCGTTAGCAGAGAAGTCCTGATGATAGTGATGAAACACCGATGAAAAATTATACTTACTGTAGATGCTGTCTGAACTGGCCACTAGTCCTTAACACACTTGACCTGGTTGCTAGTGGAACGAGCTGAGTGTGACGTTCATGGATTGGAAAGCAGAGCCATGAACATGTACAGTACGCATGTTTTCCAGAGTTAGCGGGCTAACTCACTCAGCTGGCCTTTAGTCGGCCAAGTCGAGCTCCAGTTTGACCCGGAGACGTCCAGTGTGCAGGCAACACCGTCATCTACAGAAGAGCTTTTAGCTGCTTATCAATGCTTTTAGAACAAGGGAGCTTTGCTTTTATCAGCGTAGTCTCAACACTGAATAATCAGTCAGTGGATAGTGATTTATCTTCTGCTTGGGGGAAACTATTCACTTGGCTTTGATTGTATCAATGCACTTTTCTGTTGATGTTGGCCTGAGATCTTGTAGATCACTGCTGTATGACAATAAAATATTTTGTTTCTAAATGTGTGCTTCTGTTCAAATGTTAGAGGTATGTTGCCACTCCAGAAGAAAGAATGAATGAGTATGAATCATTTAAAGTCTCTAAGAAATGCTTAAATGCTTCGTTTTTCCAGTGGTTCCTGGACGGGTCCTCCAGTTAACTCAAAAATGAAAATGTACTCACTATCCAAGATGTAGAGGAGTTTGTTTCTTCATCAGATTTGGGGAAATGTAGCATTGCATCAGTGTCTCAGCAATGGATGCTCTGCAGTGAATGGGTGCCGTCAGAATGAGAGTCCAAACAGCGGATACAAGTAATCCACACCACTCCAGTCCATCAGTTAATGTCTTGTGAAGTGAAAAGCTGAAACAAATCCATCAAGACGTTTTTAACTTCAAACTTTTCTTCTAGCTAAAATTCAAATCCTCTATCCATAATATTGCTTTCTCCTGGCACCCATTCACTGCTACATTTCTCCAAATCTGTTCTGATGGATGAACAAACTCATCTACATCTTGGATGGACGGAGGATGACTAAATTGTCATTTTTGTTTGAACTGTTCCTTTAAGTCAGACGTTGATGTGCAGTGCTGTGGAGGCTCCAGGAACGCTTTTGAAAAGCCTTGTTGTAGACTAACACTAGATAACCCTCAAACTCTGACATGTATACAATTTATATATTTTTTTAATGAAGTATTGTTTGAGGTGATTTTAGAATTTAGCAAAAAAAGACTACCAAAAAACCTGCATAAGTAAATTTCACCAGATATAATTTATACAAGTATATATATGCATGAAAATGCATACATGTAGAATTGTGATTTTAACTTTTTTTTTTTTAATTTGTGATGTAAAAAATTTTTATAGATAAGGTCAGCGATGAAGAAGTTCAAAATGTTGTTCTATGCACCGACATTTCTAGGACGTCCAATATAATCAACAAACACAAACAGCAACACTTGTAGAATTTATTTACAATCTTTCTTAATGTAGAAAAGTTCTAACCGATCATAATAGCGTGTCTAGTGTAAGGTACGAGTACATCATGACTGAAATCACACTGAGACTGATTGTCAATCACTGGAAGAAAACGATAAGAGAAACAGCGTAACTACGTGTCTTTGGGTGACGTGTCACATTGTCTAGATGCCAGCTTCCCTTGTTTATTGCAGGTTTCAGTTCAACCTGGATATGGCCGAGGTCCATATTTACCCTCTAAGACGCTTTCAGAAAACTCAGCACATATAACACAGATCATCAGTGCAGTGATGAAAACACGGCCCCCAAAATAACAGACTATCGACAAAGAACGTGGTCTGAACTTGATTCAGAAATCCCAAGATATACAAATTTTAAATCAAGCACACACAAAAATGAACAGAGACAATGCTTTTTGATCTTGACTAAGATGTGACTGATTAGGGAGCATATTATAGTGAACAAAAACAAAATGAACGACAGTGATGCTCATTTTCACGTTTCATTTACACACACAATGTTACTGGAAGTGAGTGGTGTGGGATTTACCCTCAGTGAGTCCCGGCTCATTTAGTTTATGCTTTCTCTGCCATCATAAAGGCACTAGTGATTGGCTTTAAGATTTGATATAAAGAACAACAAAATCAGCAAATAGCGCTTGCGAGGCATGTAAAAACATGGACAGCCGTCACATGCACCATCTTATATTAATCAAAGAGTTTGTGTCTGGTTACTAACTTAACGTTACATAAGCGACATTTGGCATTATCATGTGCAGTGATTACAGAGGAACTATGCTGATGCTTAAAACTGAATTAAAAAGACGACGGCAGGCTTTTGGTCCCTCTAGCCGAATGTGGCTCCACAGTTTGGACATCTCCTCTGACGCAGGGCCAGGCAGAAGAGAATTCCCAGAGGAAAGAAGAATATGGCACACAAGATTCCCAGACAGGTGAAATCATCCTCCAGCACGCCGACCCTGGACACAGAACAGCACCACGCTCAGATCCCATTATTCTGAAATATTATTACAATTTAAAACACTGTTTTCGGTTTAAATATATAGTGAGTTGTAATTTATTCCTGTGATGCAAAGCTGAATTTTCAGCATCAGTACTCCAGTCTTCAGTGTCGCATCTTTCAGAAATCATTCTGATATTTATATACCAATTGCAATATTTCACAATATTGATTAAATAAATGCATCCTTGGGGAACATTAGAGACTTATATGTGACCCTGGAGCACAAAACCAGTCATAGGGGTCAATTTTTCCATTGATGTATGGTTTGTTAGGATAGAACAATATTTGGCCGAGATACAATTATTTGAAAATCTGGAATCTGAGGGTGCAAAAAGATTGTGCTGCAGGCTCACATATTAAAAATCACAAATTATTCCAAATGTTTGAGCGGTACTGTATGACTAGTTATTTAATGAAATGATTAAAACCCTCTTTGTGTTTCCCCCTGGTATGACTTAAGTAGCATTTGATTGATTCTGAACTTTATTAGCTCCAGAAAAGCATCAATGTGTATTTACTTCACTAGTAAAAATGCTTATCAAATAAAAGATTCGTCCCACATATAGGATGCTTCGTCTAATCTAGCCCGTCCTAAAATGTGTTGGAAGAGAGTCCTCTTGGGTTGTTAAACCCCATCAGCACAAGCTGAAACGGTAAGAGCTAAAAATACGCCAAAACCAAAGTGATTTTCACTCTGCTGCAACCATTTCTCTTCCAAATAAACCTGAAAATAGCATCGGTCTGTGGTTCTGCTTTCTTATCATTATCAAGTCGACAGGGATAGTTCACCCCAAAAAAATTAAGCCTGTCTTCATTCCAAAGACTTTTGATTCGTCTTCAAAACACGAAGCTATTTTTAAAACGGTCTCAATTTTTGTTCACTTATTAAAAGCCCATGCGACCAAAACTTTCAAACTATAAAGATATCATAAAAGTCATTCACGTAAATCTAATGGTTTAATGCGTTTCGAGGGGGGTCCCCCATTAAAAATTGCGTTGGGGGGGGATAAAATAAAAGTTTTTTGGCACGGTTCCCCTGGTAAAATTCACATTTTAGGGGCTAAATATCATGTTATCGGGGTCGCTTCAACCCGCGGACATGAAAAACAACCCGCAGCAACAGTGTTCAAGTAGCACAATTCCGCGGGAAAACCGCAGACTTGGCAACACTGGTGATATTTGATTGATTCTTTGATTTTACGGCTAGAGAATTTCACGGATACGGTACAAAATAGTTAGGTTTAAAACTATTATAAATTATATTGATTAGATGTCATTTTCAAAATGTTCTACGCGTATTACAAGAGCTTGTCACCCAGTGATAAGCACTGTTATTCAACGAAATTGGCGTTAGAGCGTGCGATAGTCTTACAGATCCGAAACAGGGGTGACGGTTTTTGTGGGCGGAGCCTGTCTGGAGGCAGAAAATGAGGGTTTTCAAGCGGCAGTCTATGGAGCCCTGGAATAAAAGAATTTAAAAAAGATACATTTGATTTTAAATTTCAAAATTCTGACTTTATTCTCGCAATTCCGAGATTATATCTCACAATTCTAATAAGGAAAAACAACTCGTCATTCTCTATCTTCCCCTCGGCTCTTCTGGCTTTTTCCCTCAGATTTGACAAACTCACTATTTTTGAGTTAAGTCGAGTTATAAAGTCTGAATTAGGAGATATAAACTTGCATTTGTGAGAAAAAAAGTCAGAATTGTGAGATAAAGTAAATAAATGTTATGTAAAAATGTTAATAGTAAGGTTTAAATAATATTTCATGCTGTAACTGTAGGGCTAATACAATACGTCCCCTATGAACAGCATATGTGAATATTATGTAGACCTATTGATTAAATTGAATTTATGCTTTAAAAGTAGAGTAATCATAACAGTTTTCATCCATAGTATGTCCATTTAAACCTCTGCGTTTAGCTTCAAATGACGACAGTATTCTATAAAAATTATTTGCAGTCCGATCTTGACATCAAAAGGCACAAAAATATATTTTTCTCTTATTCCATGGATTTGACCCATTTACCTCCACTTGTTCCCAGTGTTGTTCTGCAACCACTGTGCGCGCGCAGCTGCAAGTGACGTAACTGACGTCTACTCTGAATTGGTCTATATCTATGGTATGTATGATATCGTACAGCATTGATTTAGAAGTTGGAAGGGAACCACAATCACAGTGTTTGTTTGGTGGTCATGCGCACTAAACTGGACTGATCTGGTGCATGAACCAAAGTTCAGAGTGAAATCAGCGTGTCAGGAGGGACTCGCGATGTGGCAAGACTCGCATCAGGAAATGATTCTGACATAAGTTGCATGAGTTAGCAGTAAATATGCAGTCACGAGGGAACAGGGCGGACACAGAAACCACGGAATTCCGTAGAACAGCATCCGGTTTATTCCCGTTCTTTCCTTCACGGAGTAACATTCCATAAAGTTCTGAAGTTGATAGCGAGTGGGATGACTGTTCGCCTCACCTGCAGGCCGGACATCCTCCCACCACCACCACAGAGGGCTGGACGATGGTGTAGCTGCTGGTGTAGGCCGGCTGGCTGGCTACGGCGGCAGGCGGTGCTGGGGCCGCTGGATAACCTGACGTGGCAGCTGGGAAACCTGCGGGACAGAGTTCACCTCCATTTAACACTCCACATTACCCACGTTATCAGCTCAGATGCTGCGACTCCCTGTGATGAGCAGAAGTCATGTTTCATGAGCTATCAGAGCGGAAACTATAGCCGAGGAGACAGTCCCTTGTGAAAAAGAAGCGCACTTAATAGTATCGAATATGCACTTGTAGTGTACTTCAATTCTTAAACGTATATTTTTTTAAACTGTGCTTGCCGATCACACTGATGAAATACAAGGCCACTTAAGTGTACTTCTAGAGAGACACTTTTATGTCTATTTTTCTTCAACTTTTTTGGAAAAGTGCACTTTGTTTTTTTGTTTTTTTAAGTACATTTCACGTGGATCCAGTTACAGAAGTGCACTTATTTTGAGCACATATTAAATGCTAGAATACATTTTCATTTAATTGTAAATAACATGCTGAAGTATCCTGGAGTGCACTTCTTTTTTCACAAGGATATAAACCGCTGAGACAATCTGTCAGTGATTGGTTAATGACTAACTGGCCCAACCACATTGTGTACAGTACGTGACTGCTTTCAGTGCATATGGTCTATTATAAAACTACATATAAAAACAAGCGGCAGCTACTGAATGATTACCTTCTTCATATAAAAACATCCCATTCTTTTAGAATCAAACACGAACAGATTCGTATGAGTTGCTTCTTTTAAATGAGCCTGTCGCATAAGCTGCTTAGACTAGTTTTACAAGTTAGCCACATGATTTATTTTTATTGTATTTTACTCTTAAGGACTGCTCATAACTAAGTCAGCTGTATAAACCGTAGAACGGTACAGTCCTCTTACTGAATCAGCTCTTTTTAGTGAATCACAAACCAGACGGATTCATGATTTATGATTTATGAATGAATCAGACTGATTAATCTGATTTACGCACTGCGATTTATTACTCTGTTAAAATATTAACTGTAAGTTATTAATTTGACCATGTCTGATAATTATTATTATTGTTGTTGTTTTTTGTAATATCCCGAAATTAGTCAAATTAGTAAACACCAGATACATTTCCCTTTTTATGGCATGGCAAGGTTAGTTCAGGTTTTAAAGGTCAACTTCATGAAGTGTCAATTGACTGCTTTAACCAAATGTTTCTTCCTCAAACGTGTTATGGGAATAATTACAGGAAGCTGAATCTGAACCAGTATCATTATTACACTGATATTAATAACATCACACACACACTCACACACTCTCTCTCTCTCACACACACACACACACACACACACTCTCTCTCTCTCACACTCACACAC
>NW_015506211.1:723774-724185 GCF_001515645.1 Sinocyclocheilus grahami | reverse complement strand
GAAGCCCGTCGCGGGGATCGAGCCGTAGTCGCAGGCGGCTGGGACTGTGTTGTAGGCTGGAGGTCTGTCCTGGAGAAGAGGTTTAGTATCCATACCCGGTCTGAGGCGTCCTCTGCACTTCAGCAAACTAGCACTGGATGATCACTGGACTCACAAACACAAACCAGACCAAAGTTCTCCGCTCTCCCCATGCGACTTCAACCCGCTCTGTGCAACGGACAGGAACGGCTGTTAAGACGGCCAAACGTCCTAAAGATGCGCCATGGCCAACTTTTCTTTACTTCTCTCGTTTAAGAGAGAAAACTGGATAACTTCACGACAGAAACTCCTTATCAAACTCAAGCGACGTTTCTCCTCGCCGCACTGTCACAAGACTCGAGTCACGTGATGAAGGGACGAGCGGGGTGGGGG
>NW_015506211.1:707477-721151 GCF_001515645.1 Sinocyclocheilus grahami | reverse complement strand
CACACACACACACACACACACACACACACACTCACTCACACACACACACTCACACTGTTTCTGTCTCAAATAAAGGAGGTGTGAAGAAAGAGTACCTGAAAACCATACTTGAAAAATATGAGTGAAAAATGACTCTACTACAAGTGTTTCTGTCTCAAATAAAGGAGGTGTGAAGAAAGAGTACCTGAAAACCATACTTGAAAAATATGAGTGAAAAATGACTCTACTACAAGTTGCAACTCACCAGTTTCAAAACAACTTGAGTAAAAGTCTCATCTGATTTTAACAGTACTTAAGTATTTTATTCGCACTGTACTGAATATAGGCTCAAAGATGCTCTAGTCAAAGAGACATTAAATGGGTCCACTCATAGACACTGACATGTCACAATCACACGAGCAGTGAGCGGATGAAAATATAAGTTATTATTGACTGTAAACAATGTTTAAGCCGTATCAATAAACCGTTTTATCTGGTTCCCAAAAACCATGGGACGGCCCTCTAAATGGCTGAATCTCTTAGCAGAGCAAACACTACGGCTCTGTGGTGATTAAAAACAAATGGGCCTGCATGATTCAGCCTTGGTTCAGCTGATGGCAAGGAAATTACACATTATGGGCTCTCTGTCAACATCTGTGGTCCACTGAGGTCCACTCAGGACTGAATTATGAGTGAATGCAGAAAGAATGCAACATTTCAGTTTTAGTTTCAATTTCAGGAGGTAGAGCAATGAAAACGTAATGAAGACAACAGAACAAGAATAGGAAATCATATCTTTAAAGAGGTCAGTAAGGCAGTAAAAATCAGAAAATTTTTCCTTTTTATGGCATGGCAACTTAGTTCAGGTTTTACAGTAAAATATCATCTTCCCAAAAAACTGAATATATAAGTATATATATATATATATATATATATATATATATATAAGTTGTTTTATGCTGATTGTGCATGTTGTTTGCCGTTAGCTGTAATTAGAATCTACAAAAATACTTTTTGCTATCTGTTAATTTGCGCTTAAGTGGCAAACTGTACCACAGTAGTTTCAATTTCAAGCCAAATGCGTGCTGTATAGGCTTTGCATCAGCTGAGTCCACATTTTTGTATCTGCTGCATTCGGCAGTTAATCATCAAATCCCTCTGTCCACCCTCTCATCACTGGGCATCACGGGAACTGCACTCCACTGGTTTGAGTCTTACTTCACAGGTAGGTCCTTCAGGGTGTCTTGGGGAGGAGAGGGATCCAAATCACATCAACTGGTCACTGGGGTTCCTCAAGGATCCGTTCTTGGACCCCTCCTCTTTTCTATACACACTACATCACCTGTACCCGTCATTCAGGCACATGGCTTTTTCGTACCATTGCTATACTGATGACATGCAGCTCTATCTCTCATTTCAACCAGTGCCTACTTGGGTCTCAGACTGCCTGACGGACATCTCAGCATGGATGAGGGAACATCACCCGCAGCTCAAACTGGCAAAGACAGAGCTTCTCATCTTCCCAGCCACCCCATCAGTACAGCACCAGTTTACCATCCAACTGGGCTCATCAACAATAATCCCATTGAGTTTGGCCAGGAATCTTGGAATGATCCTTGATGATCAGCTGACCTTTAAAGGTCATGTTGCAAAAACAGCACGATCATGCACTATAACCTCAGGAAGATCAGACCCTTGCTAACAACACTTTTCCTTGTTCTCGAGAAATGTAAATAAAATAAGAGAAATTAAATGCAATCATCTGGAAGTGCATCTGACTGGTTCCTGTATTTGAAGACTCGCTTCACAATCATTAGTCTACACAGTAGGTGAGTTTATGAGTCTTTGCACAGAATATAACGCGCCCGAGTGTCGGGATTTAAATTCCTCATGTTTTCTTTTCTAAACATAAAGCATTGTGACAACAATAGCAATGTGCAAAAACATAAACGAAATTAAGTAGAGAATAATAACGAATCCAGTCAGACAGATGCAAGTTGACCAACTGGTGTCCAGCTACCTTATGACTATAATGTCTTTGTCATTTAATATATGTGAGCCTGGAGCACAAAAGCAGTCTTAAGTCGCTGGGGTATATTTGTAGCAATAGCCAACAATACATTGCATTATTTTCTTTTATGCCAAAAATCATTAGGATATTAAGTAAAGATCATGTTCCATGAAGATATTTTGTAAATTTCCTACTGTAAATATATTAAAACTTAATTTTTGATTAGTAATATGCATTGCTAAGAACTTCATTTGAACAACTTTAAAGATGATTTTCTCAATATTTAGATTTTTTTGCACCCTCAGATTCCAGATTTTCAAATAGTTGTATCTCGGCCAAATATTGTCCTCTCCTAACAAACCATACATCAATGGAAAGCTCATTTATTCAGCTTTCAGATTATGTATAAATCTCAATTTCGAAAAATTGACCCTTATGACTGGTTTAGAGGTCCAGGGTCGCAAATAATGATTCATAAAAAGCCATAAAACAAAAATTTGAAATCATAATCAGAATGACTGTGTGTGATGCTGTTTGCTGTGCTTTCAGGGGTGGAAGTACACAGTGGACTTCCCTACCACCTTCACCAAAGAGAAGAAGTGGAATTCATGTGTCCGTCGCAGGTGATGGCTTCGCTACAGGAGATATAAAGCACTGGGATCATGGGCCAAGGTATCATCACGGTAAAATGAAGGGGGGGGGGGGTGTTCTGCAGAGTTCAAAACACCTGCCTGGAAGTTTCTAGTAGTCTTCAAGTCCTCGGTTAGCTGGTTCAGGTGTGGTTAATTATTGTTGGAGCTAAACTCTGCAGGACACCGGCCCTCCAGGAGCAGAATTTGACTCCCCTGCTTCATACTTTACTCCTATAAGCTATTGTCCACAGATGTAGAGTCATTCATGTTATGTGTGTTTTTGGTGCAGGTGCCTTTGGACAGAGCCAGACCTCCTCCTGAGCCCTACATTGACATCAGCTGTGGAGGCTGGGAGATGAGTGACAGCCCTGAGAAGCACATTTCCCTGTGGGCCGTGTCCCAGCAAGGGAAGGTCAGTCATCAGATATGCATCGCATGTCCCATGTTGTCAATTACCACAGAATATAATTCACTTAAAGGAGACGTATTATGCCCCTTTCTACAATATGTAATATAAGTCTCTGGTGTCCCCAGAATGTGTCTGTGAAGTTTCAGCTCAAAATTCTCCACAGATAATTTATAATATAATTTTGAAAATGCCTATTTTGAGTGGAAGCAGAAACACGCTGTTTTTCGGGCCTGTCTCTTATACTCAGTATTGCAGTATAGTTTCAGTATGTAGTTTCGATTGGAGGAATTGCCCTGCTATAGACTATTGGCTGTGCTAATTAGAAGGCGGCCACAGTGACCGTAGAGTATTTAAACGAATCCACAACAAGTAGAGTATCTTTCTCTGCTGAAGTCCATACTGCCAAATCTTCATACTTCCACAACAAGATCAACAGCGCTCCAGACACATGTAATCTCTTCAAAACTTTCAATTCTCTCCTCTGTCCCCCTCCACCACCTCCTACCACTTCTATAACAGCTGATGATTTTGCCACATTCTTCACAGACAAAACCAGAACAATCAGTAGACGAGTTACAAAAACAGTGGGTTATGTCTGTGAAGGTAAACTGCTGGGAAATAAATCACATGTTTATTTTAGATCTGTGTGTCAGAAGCAATATACAGTAAATAAATCAATAAATGCACTGCTCTGTCGTCTCTGAGGCTGGGACTCTAAACAGTGTTGTGTGCTCGTCTCTGCAGCCAAACACAGAACAGTTAGCATGCTTCGCTCAAACTTTCTCCATGGCATTAGAGCTGCTACACCGTTGTCGCTGATGAAGGCGCCGTGGGTGTGAACTTACAGATTAAGGGGCGGTGATATTATAATGAGACCCCTTTGCCACGTCACCAAGAGAGCGAAATCAGACGCGCTGGTTTTCTCAGACGCTTGCAGAAAAAGGCTTCCCAAAACAAAGTTACTGGGTTCATCTTCTTCACGTTTGCTTGGTTGATAGATGCACCGGGGACCTGATTATAGCACTGACAATATGGAGAAGTCAGATTTTCATGATATGTCACCTTTAAATATGCTACACACATGCTGATATATATATATATATATATATTTTTTTTTTTAAGAAATTAATACTTTTTATTTAGCAAGGACATTGATCAAAACTTTAAATACATTTATAATATTATAAATGCTGTTATTTTGAACTTTAATCAAAGTGTCTTGAAAAATCATGTTTCCACAAAAATATGAAGCAGCACAACTGTTTTCAACATTGATAATAATCAGAAATGTTTCTTGAGCAGCATATCAGCATATTATACTGATTTCTGAAGATCATGTGACACTGAAGACTGCAGTAATGATGCTGAAAATACAGCTTTGCCATAAATTACATTTACATTTTAAAATATATTAAAATAGAAAACACTTATTTATTTGCAATATGTATTTTATGTGACAACGTATTTTGGATCAAATAAATCCAGCTTTGGTGAACATAAAAGACTGACTCCAAACTTTTGTAACAGTAGTGTATATAAATAAATAAAACGCATGTCAATAACAAAAAGCGAACACAAAATGCATTATAGAAGACTATGAGGGACAAATCTAAATAATAATAATAATAATAATAACTGACCGTATCTCACAGCTTAAGCTGTATTTAACTAGTCATTTAACCGGTAAGCAGGTTAAGATAGTGATGCAGCTGTGGTTGCATTACAGATTTCTGTCACCGCTGCTCTGTTCTTTATTAATATTTTGAATTAGTTGTTATTTTTATATTTTCAGTTTGCATTTTAATTTTAGTTTAGCAATTTTGTTAGATGCTTTTGTCATTTCTATTTAGCTTTAATTTATATCTATTTAATTCTTAGTTTTAGTAATTATAGTACTGAAACTTAAACTTTTAAATATGTGACCCTGCAGCACAAAAGCAGTGTTAAGTCGCTGGGGGATATTTGTAGCAATAGCCAACAATACATTGTATGGGTCACAATTATACATTTCTCTTTTATGCCAAAAATCATTAGGATATTAAGTAAAGATCATGTTCCATGAAGATATTCTGTAAATGTCCTACCGTAAATATATCAAAACTTCATTGTTGATTAGCATTGCTAAGAACTACATTTGGACAACTTTAAAGATGATTTTCTTATGCTATTTTATCTCCGCTTTATTCAATTGACAAAAATGAACAGTAGCAGCACTGACTTGTGACCACCAGAGCGCACTGCTGTTCTGTGATGTCTGCTTGATATTTTGAGCTCCTTGTGGGTTAACCACTTGCTCACAAGAATGTGAACAATTTCCCTGCCGAGTGGTTAATTTAAACACACACGGAATGTTTTGTCATTTTTATCAAGTGTTGAGAAACTCTTCATGACGACACACAGATCTGAGGTGTGTGTGTATCTCTACACAGCTGTGGTTCCGCACAGGCATCAGACAGCAGAACCCAGAGGGGACGCGCTGGGAACCCGTCCAGGTTCCCCGAGAGGTGGCGCAGGTCAGCGCCGGGCCGAAAGACCTGCATTGGGTCGTTCTCTGGGATGGACAACTGCTGGCCAGAACTGGCATCAGTAAAGACTGCCCTGAAGGCCTGACACTGACAGATTTATTCCTGTCCTTTGAATTCACACATACAGTAATGCAGGACATACAGTACATGTTTTGAATGACTTACACTTCGCTGCTATTTATGGTCAAACTGTGATCACAGTCATGTCAATAGCATGACAGAGGTATGAAAATACAGAGGCCCTAAAGAACATGTGGTCACTTGAACCACAACTAAACATTTCTGAATGCCATTGCATTGAATAACAGGGTGTCAGTACTGGAGCTTGCTGCTGAAATCACTGTGTTTTTGTGATTTTTAGTGAAGTCAGTTCTCCTCAAGTTCACGCAAGTGTCCTAACTGGATGCTTTTAATACAAGTTTCAATAGAAATGACATTAAAGTATATGGTAACACTTTAGATTAGGGAACACACATTCACTATTAACTAAGACTTTCCCCCTCAATAAACTTCTATTTGCTGCTTATTGATAGTAAAGAAGGTAGCTGTGGTTAAGGGGTAGGGTTAAGGGATCTAGAATATGGTCATGCAGAATAAGACATTAATATGTGCTTTATAAGTACTAATAAACAACCTAATATGCCAGTGATATGCATGCTAATAAGTAACTAGTTAATTGTGAATAGTGTTCCCTGATCTAAAGTGTTACCAAGTGGATTTTAGCTCATCATAACATTACATTCAGTTCACACTTTAGAAGTATATTATTTTTGTTTTCAGGCTCATCATGGGAGTTAGTGCAGCCTCCAAATCAGAAAGGAGCTGTTCATGTCACAGTGGGGATCAGTGTCGTTTGGGCCGTGACTAAAGACAACAAAGTAAGATTATATTTATTCTATAAATGCTCTGTACAATGCTTTTGCTTGACATTAATATTCTGCTATGAGTTTTGCATAATGAGTTCAGTTTCACATGTATTTTTTTTTTTTTAAATGAAGGCAGTACACAGTGTATAGATTGGACAATGCAGTAAACCATGTGTTTGTGATAGGTCTGGTTCAGGAGGGGGGTGAATTCCCACAATCCCTCTGGCTCAGGCTGGATCAGTATTGGTGGAGAGATGTTGATGCTCAGCGTGGGGCCCAATGACCAGGTGAGATCAGTGAGGTATCATATGTGACCCTGGAGCACAAAACCAGTCAAAAGGGTCAATTTTTCGAAATTGAGATTTATACATCATCTGAAAGCTGAATAAATAAGCTTTCCATTGATGTATGGTTTGTTAGGATCAGATATTTGGCCGAGATACAACTATTTGAAAATCTGGAATCTGAGGGTGCAAAAAAATCTAAATATTGAGAAAATCATCTTTAAAGTTGTTCAAATGAAGTTCTTAACAATGCATATTACTAATCAAACATTAAGTTTTGATATATTTACGGTAGGAAATTTACAAAATATCTTCATGTAACATGATCTTTACTTAATATCCTAATGATTTTTGGCATAAAAGAAAAATCTATAATTTTGACCCATACAGTGTATTGTTGGCCTTAAAAAACGGGTTGAGAACCACCTCTTTAAAAGGTTTTAAAGGGGTGGTTGATTGCAATTTAACTTTTTTAACGTTAGTTAGTGTGTAATGTTCCTGTTTGAGCATAAACAATATCTGCAGTTACGAAGCTGAAAGTTCAATGCAAACGGAGATATCGTCTTTTAAAATTCTGGCGGTTTAATGCCTACAAAAACAGCTGGTAAGGGACTACAACGAGTTACTTCCCGGGTCTGTGACATCACAAACCCAGATAAACCCCGCCCTCGGGAAAAGGCAGCAAAGGGGGCGGGGCCATGCTGCACTGCTTTAGAGAAGAGGAAGAGAAAACTAGAGGTGCACGTAAAAATCTGTTCATATATGAATCAGGATTCTGTCTTCTAAGGATTCTAATGGATTCTCAAGTTTCAAAATCAATGTTCTAAAGCAGCGGTTCTTAATACTGTTCCTCGCGTCGCCCTGCTCTGCATCTCTCTCTCTCTCTCTCTCTCTCTCATTCAGCTCAGCTCCAACAATGAACTGTTCCAATTATACACTTATTTTCACATAGCTATGAGAAGCGTTAAACATGGACGCATGTGCAGTTGCTGTACTGTATTAAAGCTTTAAACAGGATAAAACCGTATATTAAAAGCTAACATGAGCAGAAGCATTTACAAATAACAGCGTATCTAAAGTATGAGACAACAACAAACAAAAACATAGGCCTACCATTAAAAGCCGTGCTTGCACAGGTTCTGCACGCTCCTCTTCAATATTATCCTCTGCTTCTCAATCGGGCTCAAACTGATAAGCGATTTTAACATGCCGTTGTTTACAATACAACTGGAGCACATGCTGCTGAGGTGAGGGGCGGGACGCTTAGACACGCACTAGAGGCGGTTTAGCCAATCACAACACACTGGGCTAGCTAACCAATCAGAGCCCATCGCCTATTTCTGAGGGCGGGGCTTCTTAAAAGCAGGAAATTGATCAGCGTGTTTCTCAGAGAAGGGACAGAGACATAAAGGTAAATTATGTGAAAAATAATGCGATTTAAAAAAAAAATGAAGCATTAACACATGTTAGACTGCACCCCATAAACACAATCAAGCCTAGAAAAAACCCACTGAACCACCCATTTAAGGCTCGGTGAGATGCACATGACAGTTTTATTCCTGAACAAACTATATTTGTACATTATCTGAATAACATAGTTGCATTTGTGAAAAATAAGTACACTTTAGCATAGTTAAAAAATGTCTTATATAAAAGAAAAGTTCATATAGGAATATACAGGTTTTTGGACACTTAATATAAATTTAAACTACAGCACATTTTCATTTAATGCAGTTAACTTGTAATTAAATGCAATTAGCTGAACTGTATGGTACTTGTTGACCCACTCAAACAGGACTTAAGTACAACTTTAAATATAATTTCATAATTACTTCTATTGTCTTTGAAATATGGTTAAAATGTACTGCTGAATGCACTGAAACATGTTTATGGTCAAATAAAATACACTTGTCACTTGTCTATTGAAACTTGTCATGTATATAAATATATGTAATTGCCCATTTGTAATGATGAAGTTGCCATTTAGTACATTTAAAACACATTCACTTTAAATGTAGTATCAAATAACACACCACAGTTTAAATTATAATCAAGTACTTTGCATGTGCTTTAGTATGTTAGGCAGCACAACAAAATAAGTGTCCCGAGTTCAAATCCCGGCTCGTGACATTCAGTTTAATTAAACCCACTTCTTATATTCTTTACATATCAAAAGCTGCTGCAAAAATATAAAACTTTTGTGGGTGCTTTACAGGGAGTTGCTAGTATATTACTAAGAGGTTGCTAAGGTGTTCTGGGTGGTTGCTAAGTTGTTTGCTTACTGACCCAAGTATATCCACTGCCAAATTTGATATTCTGGTCTCTAGATATGGCTCAGGTCCTTCAAAGTAAGTGTTTTATTTTCCACTAGGTAGCACCACCAGCAAGCTGCAAGAGTTGAGGTATCATTCATGTCTGTAGCACAAAACAATGCTGGATGAGTTAAGTTTAATAGCTAGATTTTGTGGTTTGTTCAAATCATTTGCCATAAGTACGAGCAATAATAGTGATCTTTGCCTTAGCAAACTCCACTAAAAAGTGATGTATCAGTCTGGATAGTTTCAGTGTACTTACACCATGCTTTAATCACTGCTTCTAAATATCATATTTCATCTTGTGAAATAATCATTTTCTCCTGTGTGGACAACTCTAGTGGTCCCAGTACTTGTCCTTGAGGGACACCCATCTGCGGTAGACAGGTCTAATTACACTCCTGTTCTCACATGTAGCTTTGAGGATTAACCATCATTAGATCCTCAGACCAATATGTGCACCCTGCACAGCAGGCTAACTGTATTCACTTTCCTTGTTTATATGCACACATTCATCGTCCAATCACCTTCACCAGCTCACACAGGCCCCTCCCTCCCATCAGGACAGGCATGTATGGTCTGGCGGAGTCGGGTGTCCGCGGGTGTTGATTACTAGTGCAGAGTTTCAGTGTGGAGTTTGCAAGCGATGCAAACCTTGTCTCTGCATCTCTTCTCTCTCTGTAACTGGACCCTTAGACCATCTGGCTCTTCCTGTTGCCCACTGCCTCCTCCATCTCAGCCCAGCCTTATATATACACCTCCAGTTCTTTCACCCGCACACAGCCATATGGGAGTGTCTAATTTGAGTTTGGCCACTCTCCACCATTCCATACTTCACATTTCATTGCTAACCGCGCAGGCCGTGTATCTGTGTGTTCAGCTCAGCTGCGACGCTCATATTGGATCCTGTTCCTCAATTTGGCTTAATCAGAAGCAATATCCTCTCTATGAGAACTATGTCAGCACATAAAAAGAAGATCATCTCGTAATATGTTGATTTTCTGATGCCAGCTTCATTATGATGCAGTTGATATGGAGGATTTATTATTGTATGGCTGTCTGTAGTGCTTGATTGTGATATAACAGGTCAATCAAGCATCCTGTGATCAGATATTTGTGTGTAATGACTGATGATGACCAGAAGCGTAACACCCAGTCAAACCCTCTCAGAACAGTAACATGATAAATGTTTTTACTGTCACTTTTGATCAATTCAATGCATTTGATGCTGATTATAAGTAATTATATATATTTTTTTAAATCTCACTGACCCCAAAATTTTGAGTGGTAGTTTATATTCCAATATATATTGCTTGCAAGTAAAAAAAAAAATCCCACATGCGCATTTACCAGTTTGCTTTAAAATTAAAATCTATTCACACTTGAAACTCATATGTGAGCCTGGAGCACAAAAGCAGTGTTAAGTCGCTGGGGGATATTTGTAGCAATAGCCAACAATACATTGTATGAGTCACAATTATAGATTTTTCTTTTATGCCAAAAATCATTAGGATATTAAGTAAAGATCATGTTCCATGAAGATATTTAGTAAATGTCCTACTGTAAATATATCAAAACTTAATTTTTGATTAGTAATATGCATTGCTAAGAACTTCATTTGAACAACTTTAAAGATGATTTTCTCAATATTTAGATTTTTTTGCACCCTTAGATTCCAGATATTCAAATAGTCGTATCTCGGCCAAATATTGTCCGATCCTAACAAACCACACATCAATGGAAAGCTTATTTATTCATTTATTCATGATGTAAAAATCTCAATTTCGAAAAATTGACCCTTATGACTGGTTTTGTGCTCCAGGGTCACGTTTGACCTTTGGATTGCAAATAATTTGCATTATTTTCAAAATGTCAACGCTGTACTTTTTCCATAAACAACAAAAGTGCATGATGAACACTGGCTGTCGAGTTCAGTGGCAATTTTGCTTGTGTTGTTAAAAGATATACATACAGATCTGCATAGATCTTTCTGAATCTTTTGAAGGATTAAAAGGATAAACAATGTAGATTTATTTTCACAGGCTCATATTTACCGAGGGGGCCAATAATTCTGACCACAACTGTAAATGTCCCCATGTTTGCTAAACCAAAGTCTAAGTAGATTAACACATCTTATGTAGAAATGAAGAACAAAAAGTGTATTTTACTTTGACTACATCTCATCTCACCAAGGGCACCAATCAAAACCTGATTTCCCACGTAACTGCTGCCAGTTTCACTTAAAGTCTCAGGATCATACCACAGTGTGCTAACTTGATGAATTAAATTGATGAAGTCAGTAAAACAAAGGCTGCAAAGCACAAGAAGGTTATTTTTTTAGTGATATTTTGTTTTTGATATTCAGAAGATGCATGAGAAAATACTTGACCTAGGGTAAGCTTGTCCCGTTAAGTTACATTATCTATTTTGACACATATGCTTTGATATCTAGGTATGTAAGAACTGAGAGACTGTGGCTGGTGCGATATAAAATGTATTTTGATTTTAATGCGTGTTCGTTTGTGACACAGGTATGGGGGGTTGGCAGCGATGACCGGACCGTGTATTTCCGTCATGGCGTGACAGCCACAGAGGTCACTGGCAGGTCATGGGTGGCTGTGTCAGCTCAGCTTGATGGCAGTCAAAGCTCAAATCATTCCAGGTAGCTGAAAAACACCGCACAGAGCAGTGACTCCTGACGAGGCATACTTACATAGGTTTCAGAGAGTGTTTGGAAAGATTTTGATTTGTTACACCTATAAAACAGTTTTTAAAGAAGACTTTAAAGTAGAAATATTAGAGATGTGAAAGGTAAACAGTTCATTTAAGCTTGTCAGTTTTAGAGCATCGTATTTGATGCACTAAATTATCAATATGATCAAAACTTTGCCTGTTGTACACAATCTACTACAAGCCTTCTGGTTGATAGTTCATACTTTTTTTGGCAAGTAAAAGGCCTTCAGGTCATAATGCATGTGTCTTTTTGCTCCAACACACAACCCGCCCAGTGTACCTGAGGGAGCCCAGGTGACGAGCCAAGAGTCCGATTCCTCCATCCTGAGCCCGAGCAGCCCGTCTGATGGTAGCGAGACACCATGGAGCAATGTTGACCTGAAGGAGATGAAAGGCTCAGTGGCCACATACCCCATTGAGCTGCTGCAGAACACAGTAGTGCAGGAGGAGCTGCCACCCTGGGCCTGGGTCACCGCTGGAGGATTTGACATCGATTCCAGCTCACATGTCGACTGGTTAAACATCTCAGGTGCACACAGCTAAAGCGATAGCTCATCATTTACTCACCCTCATGCCATTCCAATCCTGTATCATTTTCATTCTATCACCGAAGGAACTTACTTGAAGCCTTTATGTGTAATGCATTAGAGAAGGTATTCATAATGTACATTGCAATACAATATATCATTTCACAAATAATTGTAACCAAAGTTAAAATGCATTATAATATTTGCAGTGTAACAATTAACTGTGGTTACAGTTATTCATAAGAGCATAGTATACATTATAAAGTGCATTACAATGCATAATATATTTATGATCATAAAAGTAGTTAATACAACTGATGGACTAAATTAAATTTCACAGTGGTATAAATTCAAGAATGGCGCATCAAAACGTCATATTAGGTTTAATGTTGATGATGCCATACAGCATTAGTTTCCATGTGTCTAATAAATGAGCATATGCCACATTTGAATATGAACATGAAATAGATTTATAAGCTACGGCAGATGGGAAGATTTTCGACTTTTGATTTGAATGACTTCATTATATTCATAATATTTTGGGGTTGTAAGCAATGGCCTTAACTAGCAAAAATCAGCATACTTCATACATTTTTTTTACAATCAGTATTATTACAATTATTTAAAATCTGTAGAAAAGAATATTCTTTCTTTTTGATATTCTGTGAGTTGAAATATTGAGCTTGACAAGGGCAACGTACGCTACTGTTCAGATGACTGGGGTCAGTATACATTTTTTATTTTTTTTGAAAGAAATTAATACTTATACAAGGATTCAATGATCCATTAAATAGATCAAAAGTACATAAAGATTTATACATTTTTACACAATATTTCTACTTAAAATAAATGCTGTTCTTATGAACTTTCTATTCATCAAATAATAATAATTCCACAAAAAAATGAAGCAG
Source organism: Sinocyclocheilus grahami (assembly GCF_001515645.1). Taxonomy (NCBI): domain Eukaryota; kingdom Metazoa; phylum Chordata; class Actinopteri; order Cypriniformes; family Cyprinidae; genus Sinocyclocheilus; species Sinocyclocheilus grahami. The sequence goes on along the minus strand of NW_015506211.1, from coordinate 707,962 downwards.
CACATCTGTTTTCAACATTGATATTAATCAGAAATGTTTCTTGAGCAGCATATTATACTGATTTCTGAAGATCGTGTGACACAGAAGACTGGAGGAATGATGCTGAAAATACAGATTTGCATCACAGCAATAAATTACACTTTAAAATATATTACAATAGAAAACACTACTACAATTAATTGTAACAATTCCTGTATTTTTGACTGAATAAATGCAGCTTTGGTGAGATTAGAGACTTCTTTAGACGTTTTGTTTTCGACCCCGAACGTTTGAATGGTTGTGTAAGATGTTACTCCTCCAGTTATGTCAGAAAAATAATGTACAAATTGGACAGGGATGTTGGTGGTGTAAAACAAATTCTACATTTTCTGTATGCTGTTTTCTAGAAAATACTCTCTTTTCTCTCTGATTCTGTCAGATCCCGGGCCACTCTCTCCATCCATCACACCTGCCCTCAGTGCTCTAGACACAGACACTCGGACAGA
>NW_015506211.1:703169-706258 GCF_001515645.1 Sinocyclocheilus grahami | reverse complement strand
TTTGATTAGTAATATGCATTGCTAAGAACTTCATTTGAACAACTTTAAAGATGATTTTCTCAATATTTAGATTTTTTTGCACCCTTAGATTCCAGATATTCAAATAGTCGTATCTCGGCCAAATATTGTCCGATCCTAACAAACCACACATCAATGGAAAGCTTATTTATTCATTTATTCATGATGTAAAAATCTCAATTTCGAAAAATTGACCCTTATGACTGGTTTTGTGCTCCAGGGTCACGTTTGACCTTTGGATTGCAAATAATTTGCATTATTTTCAAAATGTCAACGCTGTACTTTTTCCATAAACAACAAAAGTGCATGATGAACACTGGCTGTCGAGTTCAGTGGCAATTTTGCTTGTGTTGTTAAAAGATATACATACAGATCTGCATAGATCTTTCTGAATCTTTTGAAGGATTAAAAGGATAAACAATGTAGATTTATTTTCACAGGCTCATATTTACCGAGGGGGCCAATAATTCTGACCACAACTGTAAATGTCCTCATGTTTGCTAAACCAAAGTCTAAGTAGATTAACACATCTTATGTAGAAATGAAGAACAAAAAGTGTATTTTACTTTGACTACATCTCATCTCACCAAGGGCACCAATCAAAACCTGATTTCCCACGTAACTGCTGCCAGTTTCACTTAAAGTCTCAGGATCATACCACAGTGTGCTAACTTGATGAATTAAATTGATGAAGTCAGTAAAACAAAGGCTGCAAAGCACAAGAAGGTTATTTTTTTAGTGATATTTTGTTTTTGATATTCAGAAGATGCATGAGAAAATACTTGACCTAGGGTAAGCTTGTCCCGTTAAGTTACATTATCTATTTTGACACATATGCTTTGATATCTAGGTATGTAAGAACTGAGAACTGTATGGTATGTATGACTGTGGCTGGTGCGATATAAAATGTATTTTGATTTTAATGCGTGTTCGTTTGTGACACAGGTATGGGGGGTTGGCAGCGATGACCGGACCGTGTATTTCCGTCATGGCGTGACAGCCACAGAGGTCACTGGCAGGTCATGGGTGGCTGTGTCAGCTCAGCTTGATGGCAGTCAAAGCTCAAATCATTCCAGGTAGCTGAAAAACACCGCACAGAGCAGTGACTCCTGACGAGGCATACTTACATAGGTTTCAGAGAGTGTTTGGAAAGATTTTGATTTGTTACACCTATAAAACAGTTTTTAAAGAAGACTTTAAAGTAGAAATATTAGAGATGTGAAAGGTAAACAGTTCATTTAAGCTTGTCAGTTTTAGAGCATCGTATTTGATGCACTAAATTATCAATATGATCAAAACTTTGCCTGTTGTACACAATCTACTACAAGCCTTCTGGTTGATAGTTCATACTTTTTTTGGCAAGTAAAAGGCCTTCAGGTCATAATGCATGTGTCTTTTTGCTCCAACACACAACCCGCCCAGTGTACCTGAGAGGAACCCAGGTGACGAGCCAAGAGTCCGATTCCTCCATCCTGAGCCCGAGCAGCCCGTCTGATGGTAGCGAGACACCATGGAGCAATGTTGACCTGAAGGAGATGAAAGGCTCAGTGGCCACATACCCCATTGAGCTGCTGCAGAACACAGTAGTGCAGGAGGAGCTGCCACCCTGGGCCTGGGTCACCGCTGGAGGATTTGACATCGATTCCAGCTCACATGTCGACTGGTTAAACATCTCAGGTGCACACAGCTAAAGCGATAGCTCATCATTTACTCACCCTCATGCCATTCCAATCCTGTATCATTTTCATTCTATCACCGAAGGAACTTACTTGAAGCCTTTATGTGTAATGCATTAGAGAAGGTATTCATAATGTACATTGCAATACAATATATCATTTCACAAATAATTGTAACCAAAGTTAAAATGCATTATAATATTTGCAGTGTAACAATTAACTGTGGTTACAGTTATTCATAAGAGCATAGTATACATTATAAAGTGCATTACAATGCATAATATATTTATGATCATAAAAGTAGTTAATACAACTGATGGACTAAATTAAATTTCACAGTGGTATAAATTCAAGAATGGCGCATCAAAACGTCATATTAGGTTTAATGTTGATGATGCCATACAGCATTAGTTTCCATGTGTCTAATAAATGAGCATATGCCACATTTGAATATGAACATGAAATAGATTTATAAGCTACGGCAGATGGGAAGATTTTCGACTTTTGATTTGAATGACTTCATTATATTCATAATATTTTGGGGTTGTAAGCAATGGCCTTAACTAGCAAAAATCAGCATACTTCATACATTTTTTTTACAATCAGTATTATTACAATTATTTAAAATCTGTAGAAAAGAATATTCTTTCTTTTTGATATTCTGTGAGTTGAAATATTGAGCTTGACAAGGGCAACGTACGCTACTGTTCAGATGACTGGGGTCAGTATACATTTTTTATTTTTTTTGAAAGAAATTAATACTTATACAAGGATTCAATGATCCATTAAATAGATCAAAAGTACATAAAGATTTATACATTTTTACACAATATTTCTACTTAAAATAAATGCTGTTCTTATGAACTTTCTATTCATCAAATAATAATAATTCCACAAAAAAATGAAGCAGCACATCTGTTTTCAACATTGATATTAATCAGAAATGTTTCTTGAGCAGCATATTATACTGATTTCTGAAGATCGTGTGACACAGAAGACTGGAGGAATGATGCTGAAAATACAGATTTGCATCACAGCAATAAATTACACTTTAAAATATATTACAATAGAAAACACTACTACAATTAATTGTAACAATTCCTGTATTTTTGACTGAATAAATGCAGCTTTGGTGAGATTAGAGACTTCTTTAGACGTTTTGTTTTCGACCCCGAACGTTTGAATGGTTGTGTAAGATGTTACTCCTCCAGTTATGTCAGAAAAATAATGTACAAATTGGACAGGGATGTTGGTGGTGTAAAACAAATTCTACATTTTCTGTATGCTGTTTTCTAGAAAATACTCTCTTTTCTCTCTGATTCTGTCAGATCCCGGGCCACTCTCTCCATCCATCACACCTGCCCTCAGTGCTCTAGACACAGACACTCGGACAGA
>NW_015506211.1:676830-702892 GCF_001515645.1 Sinocyclocheilus grahami | reverse complement strand
ATACTTTAATGTCTTTTTTCTTTTGAGACTTTTAACATTTCTTTTACAGGACCACACATGAATATGCATACAGTATATATATATATATATATATATATATATATAATATATTGTTTTTGTTTTATATATGAATTTTTTTTTTAAAAATGGCAAAACAAAGTATATTTACAATCTAGATGTAAGCAAAATCTTAATAGGTCAATATAACCCTTATAATTAAATTATTATTACTGTGTTTAGGTAGTGACAAATTTGGGGAGAGGACAAATATTCCAAAACTTTCTGAAAATACAATATGAGAATTAACTGCACAATTACTAGAAATGTGTACCCTGGATATTATAAAATTTGCATAAATACAATTTTTACATTTACATTTACATTTAGTCATTTAGCAGACGCTTTTATCCAAAGCGACTTAAAAATGAGGACAATGGAAGCAATCAAAATCAACAGAAGAGCAATGATAAGCAAGTGCTATAACAAGTCTCAGTTAGCTTAACGCAGTACACATAGCAAAGTTTTTTTTAAATTATATAATAAATAAAAAGAAAACGGATAGAATAGAGCAAGCTAGTGTTAGAGGCCTTTTTTAATTGTATAATAAATAAAAAGAAAACAAATAGATAGAATACAAAAAGATTAGAGAAGCTAGTGGGGTTTTTTTTCAAGAAAACAAGCAGTAAATGAATAGAGTGCAAGTCTAAAATGGACACGTTTTTTTAAAAAGAATAGAATTAGAATAGAGAGTGCTAGATTTAGAGGGTCAAATAAAGATGGAAGAGATGTGTTTTTAGCCGATTCTTGAAGATGGCTAAGGACTCAGCTGCTCGGACTGAGTTGGGCAGGTCATTCCACCAGCAGGGGAACAGTTAATGTAAAAGTCTGTGAAAGTGATTTTGTGCCTCTTTGGGATGGCACACTAAAGCGACGTTCACTTGCAGAACGCAAGCTTCTAGAGGGCACACAAGTCTTAAGTAATGAATTTAGGTAAAGGGGTGCAGAGCCAGTGGTGGTTTTGTAGGCAAACATTAATGCCTTGATTTTAATGCGAGCAGCTATTGGTAGCAAGTGCAAACTGATAAACAGAGGTGTGCAGTTGGCGCCTTGCCTGTCAGTGTTGTGAATGGCTCTGTGTCTGTGTGTTTCCCAGTGTCCGTGTTCACAGTGATGCCAGTGTCTTCGCTGGTGAGGTCACCGCTCCTTCCCAGGGTTCTGTTTTGGGCTGTGATGACACGGACATTCCAAAGCCACGTGTCCCCAAGATCACGAGTGACAGCTTTATCTCTGCACTGGTGTCTGATCGCTCCGCTCCAGCACACGACCCGCCCTCTGCGGCTCACCCCAGTGTACCTGAGGACACCCAGGTGACGAGCCAAGAGTCCGATTCCTCCATCCTGAGCCCGAGCAGCCCGTCTGATGGTAGCGAGACACCATGGAGCAATGTTGACCTGAAGGAGATGAAAGGCTCAGTGGCCACATACCCCATTGAGCTGCTGCAGAACACAGTAGTGCAGGAGGAGCTGCCACCCTGGGCCTGGGTCACCGCTGGAGGATTTGACATCGATTCCAGCTCACATGTCGACTGGTTAAACATCTCAGGTGCACACAGCTAAAGCGATAGCTCATCATTTACTCACCCTCATGCCATTCCAATCCTGTATCATTTTCATTCTATCACCGAAGGAACTTACTTGAAGCCTTTATGTGTAATGCATTAGAGAAGGTATTCATAATGTACATTGCAATACAATATATCATTTCACAAATAATTGTAACCAAAGTTAAAATGCATTATAATATTTGCAGTGTAACAATTAACTGTGGTTACAGTTATTCATAAGAGCATAGTATACATTATAAAGTGCATTACAATGCATAATATATTTATGATCATAAAAGTAGTTAATACAACTGATGGACTAAATTAAATTTCACAGTGGTATAAATTCAAGAATGGCGCATCAAAACGTCATATTAGGTTTAATGTTGATGATGCCATACAGCATTAGTTTCCATGTGTCTAATAAATGAGCATATGCCACATTTGAATATGAACATGAAATAGATTTATAAGCTACGGCAGATGGGAAGATTTTCGACTTTTGATTTGAATGACTTCATTATATTCATAATATTTTGGGGTTGTAAGCAATGGCCTTAACTAGCAAAAATCAGCATACTTCATACATTTTTTTTACAATCAGTATTATTACAATTATTTAAAATCTGTAGAAAAGAATATTCTTTCTTTTTGATATTCTGTGAGTTGAAATATTGAGCTTGACAAGGGCAACGTACGCTACTGTTCAGATGACTGGGGTCAGTATACATTTTTTATTTTTTTGAAAGAAATTAATATTTATACAAGGATTCAATGATACATTAAATAAATCAAAAGTACATAAAGATTTATACATTTTTACACAATATTTCTACTTAAAATAAATGCTGTTCTTATGAACTTTCTATTCATCAAATAATAATAATTCCACAAAAAAATGAAGCAGCACATCTGTTTTCAACATTGATATTAATCAGAAATGTTTCTTGAGCAGCATATTATACTGATTTCTGAAGATCGTGTGACACAGAAGACTGGAGGAATGATGCTGAAAATACAGATTTGCATCACAGCAATAAATTACACTTTAAAATATATTACAATAGAAAACACTACTACAATTAATTGTAACAATTCCTGTATTTTTGACTGAATAAATGCAGCTTTGGTGAGATTAGAGACTTCTTTAGACGTTTTGTTTTCGACCCCGAACGTTTGAATGGTTGTGTAAGATGTTACTCCTCCAGTTATGTCAGAAAAATAATGTACAAATTGGACAGGGATGTTGGTGGTGTAAAACAAATTCTACATTTTCGAGAGAATGTGTATGTTTGTGTGTGTGTGAGTGTGTGAGTGTGTGTGTGTGTGTGTATGAGTGTGTGTGTGAATGTGTGTGTATGAGTGTGTGTGTGTGTGTGTGTGTGAGAGAGAGTGTGTGTGCGTGTGTGTGTGTATGTATGTGTGTGTGTCTCAGTCTGTGCGTGTGACGAGAGGTTGTATGTGCTGGTGGAGGGACTTGCTGCCGCATCAGTGGGAGGATGTCAGTGTGACGCTGGAGCAGGCCGCCGGAGCCGGAGCTCAGACAGGAGACATCCTTTACCTCTACTACACACACGACCAGGAGAAGAAGGTAACACCATCAGCAGAGTGCAGTGCACTTTAGCAACAACGAGTTCTTATTTTGGAAATAATATACTTTTAAAGAATATACTGCAGTGCAAAATGAATGTAACTGTTTCAAATTGCATTCTAATTGCATTTAAATAAATATATTATAGTTTAAGCTGCAATTTAAAATTATAAAAATTATAAAAAATTGGCTTTAGTAGGTTAGTCAACACATCAAAATAAGTGTACTTCTTTAAAGCACAACAGAAGATTTAAAATGTACTAAATAAATGTAAATTAAAAATTTTCATTAAGTTTTATAACTTTTTAAAACAAAAGAAAGAAAAATCCCCCACACCACTCAAACTTACTAGAGCACTAAATATCTAATAAGCAATGCTTCGGTCAACAGACCGTCCTACGTTACAAGTCTACGAAACTATATGCATCAAAAAATAATCAAAGAAGAAAAAAAAAACCCAATCTTAAATGAAAATGAAGGAAAAACTGTAAATGAAAAACAACACACTGATCCATACATTTTTTTTTTAAATAAAATACAGCATTTGTAGTGTAATGATCATTTTACACAGTATTGCTTATCAGTCTATAAAGCATCCATAATAAATATTTATTTTATTTACTCACTTAACACATTATTACTTGTGTAAAAGTGTGAGTAGTATTCATGAAAGTATCTCTCTTATAGTGCACTGAAGTGGCCTTTTATTTGTACTAATATTTTATTATCTGCAAGTACAGTTTTAAAAAATACACTTCTAAGATTTGAAGTACACATTCAGTACAGTTAAGCACACTTCTTTTTCACAGCAGTGTGCAGTATATCAACAGACTACATTATTAAAAGAGGAGCAAAACGGCTTATGAAGCCATTAAATGAATGTCATTATAAATGAACGAATCAAGATCAAAATGTGTTGTATCAGACTGTATTAGTGTAAATAACTCTGTGATTCTCCCGATGTGTGTCTGTCAGTATGTGTATGCTGTGATAAAGGAGGTGACGGCCCTGGTGCCCGTGTTCAGGGACTCTCTGTACACCGTGGCTGTTTACACGCCAGAGAGGACCAAACAGAGACGCCCCATTTTACTGGCAACTCCTTCTCAACAAGACTTCAACACCTGGGTACAATACACTTACAAACAACACGTCTGTTTATAAAGGATCTCTATGTGACATAAAGCGCACACGTGATCTATTTTCAACATCTGCTAGTGGCAGGCGAATTGGAAAATATATCCATACAGTACATACAGCTTACCAGCCATGATCCTGTAGTTACATAATCTTCATTCAAATGTATAAACTCCTCTCATGAAGAACAGATTTCTGCCCAAAATCAAGGGGGACAACTCTTTGCATGTAGAAAACAAAGATTTATTGCATTGTAACACCTTACCCCCAAATTTTCACGATCATAAATATTCCTGACGAGTTTGATTGCATTGCAGAATGAGAGTGACGAGTGGTTTCTATCTGTGTGTAATCGTTGCAGCTGTCTCTGTTGAACGAGTCGTGTTGTGTGTCCAGGGGACTTGGAGAGCGTCCATCCAAACAGGCCCTGTGGGCTGTGACGTGTAAAGGAGACGTCCTGGTGCATGAGCCGGCACACAGTCTGGAAGCCCCGGCGCAGTACTTACCCTGCGACCACATGTAAGAACGTCCCCATCTGCCTGTTTTCTCTCACTGTTACTCTGTTCTAAACCTAGTGAGCTGCTTCACTGTCTGCTGTCTACATAGATGCGCCAAGCAAATGCTGCTCCTCAAGCCCTGCACATAGAAGACTCCACTCACAATTGATTTTCATAGAGTTGGCATTAGCATGAAAACACAAAAGCAGTGTTAAGTCGCTGGGGGATATTTGTAGCAATAGCCAACAATACATTGTATGAGTCAAAATTATAGATTTTTCTGTTATGCCAAAAATCATTAGGATATTAAGTAAAGATCATGTTCCAAGAAGATATTTTGTAAATTTCCTACTGTAAATATATAAAAACTTAATTTTTGATTAGTAATATGCATTGCTAAGAACTTCATTTGGACAACTTTAAAGATGATTTTCTCAATATTTAGATTTTTTTGCACCCTCAGATTCCAGATTTTCAAATAGTTGTATCTCGTCCAAATATTGTCCTATCCTAACAAAACCATACATCAATGGGAATATGATTTATGCAGCTTTCAGATGATGTATATATAAATCTCAATTTTGAAAAATCGACCCTTATGACTGGTTTTGTGCTCCAGGGTCACACATAAGAAAAGCATGAAAACCATAGCACACACAAATATTGAGCACAATAGTTAGTTTTGAAGTAGATTGAACTATTTTATTTATAAATATAAATAGCTGACATGTCTATACACTCTCCATGCATTGCACTGCAATTCCATGTAATTGTGTCTTACAGTTTGGCCATTATTAGCAGTTACTTTGAAACTAGAAAAGCTACATTTTGAACAAAGAGTTAGCAGGTTGCTAAGAAAAGGTAGCTAATTAGTTGAAATGATTGAAGAGGGCAGCACACTTTTATACGAGATTATATAATTCATAACTATATAATCAGAGCCATATTTCTCTTGATTTGAGGGCTTTTGAAAGGGGAATCGGTTCAGCACTGCAGCTGGAATTGCTCTCCAGTTCAGTGCTGATTAAGGTAAGGATCTGTCTCGGCACGTTTAAGAGAAGTCAGACTGAAAGTGACCAAACCTCTCATCAGCAGAAAGAATCAAAAGACTAGACTCAACTTTGCTGAGGAGCATGTTGTGTGGAGAGAGGAGAACTGCTCCAAAGTTCACTTTAGTGATGAGAGCAAGTTTCATTTTTTGGGTCTGATGGGAAACATTTTGTTCGGCATCAAACTGGGGAAAGACTGAAGCCAGAGTGCGTAAAGAAGTCAGTGAAAGGTGGAGGAAGTGTCATGGTTTGGGGATGTTTTCTGCAGCAGGAGTTGAGCTTCTTATACAGATACATGGCAGGTGAATGCAAATGTTTATCAGAACCTCCTTCAGCAACATGCAGTTCCTTCCCTGCAAGCATCTCCCAATCAGCCTGCAATGTTCATGCAAGACAATGCTCCCCGTCACACTGCAAAAAGGGTAAAGCAGTTCCTTTAAGCTGAAAGCATTGAAATAATGAAATAGCGGCCCAGAGTCCTGATCTAAACCCAACTGAAAATCTCTGGAAAATCCTTGGAGACAAAGTTCTGGCTAAGAACCCCACTACAGTTCCTGAACTATGGAAGAGAGTGGAAGAAGAGTGGAGCAAGATCACAGCAGTGCAGTGTGAGGAACTAGAGATGTACTGAAGTCACTCAAAGCAGGGCCTCTACTAATCCTACTCATTTCTGACAGCTGTAACCCTCCAACATTTTAGCTGTAATCTTCTTTCGTGCTACAGTGGTTGCTGTTCTCTAATTTTGTTCAGTGTTTTTTCTACAAAATAAAGGTTTTTGTTGAAATAGTTGGTTATTTTGTAATACAGATGTGTGACCCTGGAGCACAAAACCAGTCATAAGGGTCAATTTTTCGAAATTGAGATTTATAGATCATCTGAACGCTGAATAAATAAGCTTTCCATTGATGTATGGTTTGTTAGGATCGGACAATATTTGGAAAATCTGGAATCTGAGGGTGCAAAAAAATCAAAATATTGAAAAAATCACCTTTAAAGTTGTCCAAATTAAGTTCTTAGCAATGCATATTACAAATGAAAAATTAAGTTTTGATATATTTACGGTAGGTGCCACAAGCATGAAGTGCTTTAAAATGTCCTGGTAGATGCTGCATTGACTGTGGACTTCAGAAAACACAGTGGACCAACACCAGCAGATGACATGGCAGCCCAAATCATCACTGACTGGAAACTTCACACTGGACTTCAAGCAACATGGTTTCTGTGCCTCTCCACTCTTTCTCCAGACTCTGGGACCTTGATTTCCAAATGAAATGCAACGAGATCGGAAGAGAACCAGGATAGTGCAGCACCTGAGACACCTATCTCTGAAAGGTGGGAGCAAGTAATATCTTGTGACAGACAATATCAAATGCTGAGCTGAGGTTGAGCAGCAGGAGAATGGAGAGATTACCTGAGTCACCAGAGAGTAACAAATAGTTGACAACCTTAACGAAAGGAGTTTGCTTGTTGTGATGAGAGCGAAAACCAGATTGAAATGCATCGAACTGATCGCTGAGAGCTAGAAGAGACTGTAGCTGATTGGCAACAACTTTGTCCATAATTTTCTAAATAATGGTCAATTGGAGATTGGACGATAGTTGGTGAAATCAGCTGGGTCCAGGTTTGGTTGTTTAAGAACAGGAGTAACAGCAGCAGTTTTCAGTGAAATTGGAACAGTGGCAGAGATAAAGGACATATTTACTGCAAGATCAGAATAATACTATAATGATATATCAATAATACAAAAATAACACTGTTTCTTGCTCGTGTATATGCATTTGTATTCTCATTTAAAATGTGCTTTCATTCAAGATCAGAATATCAAATCTTTATTTTAGAGAAACTCTATCTAACTTGTTGCTTCTGCCTGGTGTTTGAATCTCATTATTTTCAGGAAATGAAAACATTAGCCAAGCAATAAGTGATGTGAGGAGTGTGTACATCTATGAGAACCAGCGCTGGAACCCAATGACAGGATACACAGACAAGTGAGTGTCATTTCATGAGCTCTGCTGGTTGTTTAATGAACACTGATTCTTTGATACATGCATTTACACTTTTTTTTTTTGTAAAAACCGTATTTCTTGTTTCTAAAACCTTGGGGCAAAAAAATAACCTCCCAGAGGCCCCTCTGTATAGGAAAGGTTGTAGAAAAGCTATATGTGACCCTGGAGCACAAAACCAGTCATAAGGGTCAATTTTTTAAAATTGAGATTTATACATCATCTGAAAGCTGAATAAATAAGCTTTCCATTGATGTGTGGTTCGGACAATATTTGGCCGAGATACAACTATTTGAAAATCTGGAAGTGCAAAAAAATCTAAATATTGAGAAAATCATCTTTAAAGTTGTCCAAATGAAGTTCTTAGCAATGCATATTACTAATCAAACATTAAGTTTTAATATATTTACAGTAGGACATTTACAAAATATCTTCATGGAACATGATCTTTACTTAATATCCTAATGATTTTTGGCATAAAAGAGAAATGTATAATTGTGACCCATACAATGTATTGTTGGCTGTTGCTACAAATATACCCCAGCGACTTAACACTGCTTTTGTGCTGCAGGGTCACATATCTGCTATGTTGCATATCGATGACTTCAAAGCTTTTAGACACAAAACTCTCATTTTGATTTCTTTTTTTTTTATCATTTTCCTTAGAATGAATACCCTCCTCTGCTGTTCTCTGTCCAGCTCTTCTCTTGTCTCTGTTCTCATAGTGAGTTGGTGCGCAGGGTCTATGGGACGTCCTCTAACCTCTAGCTCTGTGAAACCACAGGGTAACTCCTGGCTCCATGTGGGCACAGACCAGCCCTTCAAGTCCATTTGCATAGGAGGAGGCCACCAGGTGTGGGCCATCGCCAGGGACGGGGCTGTCTTCTACCGGGGCTCTGTGTCTGCCCACAATCCAGCTGGTGAGACCACGCAGTCATCCTGATGGAAAGTGTGACCATTTGACCAAGTGTGCTGCAATATGTAAAATACAGCTGGTTCTGGTTTTCCAATCCGAGACCTTTTTTCACTTTGAAAAAGTGATTTTTAAGGTAAAGTTCTGTGTGACTATAAAAAACTCTATCAGCAAAAATGGTTTTAAGTGTTAAAAATGTCAAAATAAATGGATATTAGTGTATGCTGGGATAAGAACAGCAATGGCTAAAATCAAATTCTAATATATTTCTAGCCAGCAAGAAATATTTTCTATATTAAAACTAAAAATTAAATAATGGCATGGCTAACGATGCAAGATAAAGTTAGACTCCTTCTAACAAGATAAAGTGATATAAAAGAGACACTTATCCTGGCTGATATTCAGTACAGTAGCATATTACATATGATATTGTTAAATAAAGAGAAATTATGCAAGTAACAAGTATTAGTCTTTTAAAAATACTATTAAATTTTTGATGTTTTCCTAAAATGCCTATAAAACTGAATAAAACTTTATTAGCTGTGCTATGTCATACATGTAGATAAAAGAAAGGCATGCTCATTTTGTAGAATGACTCATTATGATTTTTTTTATTTTCAGGTGAGTGCTGGTATCACACCCTCTCCCCCGAAGTAGACGCTCAAACAGGTGTCTGTGGGCAGGACCTCCGTTTATGCTGTGGATGAAAACAGTGAGACCGCTGTTCCCACTCACTTCTTTGTTATTGGGCTCATTTATTTGAATCAAGCTGTATGGAGAATCACAGGCTCTGAATATCTGTTTTTCCTCATTATGATGTGTGAAGAGAACGATATAGTAGTATAGTATGCAGTAAACAATATGCCATTGAGAACATTGTAGCGCATGGAAAGCAGATCTCTCTCCAATCAAGTCTGAGGTGTAGAGGTGTGTGTGTGTGTGTTGCAGGCAATCTGTGGTACAGACAGGGTTTGACACCCAGCTTTCCTCAGGGTTCTGCGTGGGAACTCATCTCCAGTAATGTGTGTAAGGTGTCTGTTGGACCACTGGACCAGGTTTGAAACCTTTTACTTCCCGTTAAAGACACTAATGCGCTTCATTTTCTTAGAGAGCGAGAGAGAGAGAAAAAGATTGGTTTGACGTCTTTAGATACTTTAAAGGGGTCATATGAGTGTTACAAGCTGTTCGTGAATAGATAAGATCCCTAAAGTTGCAAAGACTAAAGTCTCAAACCCAAAGAGATATTCTTTATAAAAGTTAAGACTCATCCACATCCTCCTAAAACACCTCGTTCTAACACGCCCCCACATATCTACATCACTATGTGGGAAGATTTGCATAACGCCGCCCAAATGTTCACGCAAAGAAAGAAGGCGTAACTTTTATTCTCGCTGTAGTATTGTTGCCGCCGCCGCCATGTCGTGAAGACGCTCATAATGGGTTTTTCTGGTTTTGTTGCTCCGGGCCTGACAGGGCATCATCACAGTATGGTGAGGGGCGTAACATTTCCGTCACACGCTTGAGGTATTCGGCCAATCACAACGCACTGGATAGCTGGCCAATCACAGCACACCTCGCTTTTCAGACCGATGAGCTTTGTAAAAATCGACGTGTTTCAGAAAGACGGGGCATAGAGGAGAAACAATAATGTACAGTATGTCGAAAAAAATAATTTTTTAACCTTAAACCACATAAACACATTTCATTACACCAAATAATGTTCTTTTTAGCAACGTCATATGACCCCTTTAAAAGACTTGGTTGGCTAAAAAGGTTTGCTAAGTTTTATACCACAATATTGTGGAGTTCTCAATTTCGGTTAGTTGACACATTCCAAGGCTTTTGACTAATTATCCATTATTGTACAAGTTATAAAGTAGGTCAACCCTTGTGAAAAAGTCTGCTTAATGTGCACAGGCAGTGTACTTCAAATTTTAAAAGTATATTTAAAATTGAGATTGCTTGCAAATATAACATTAATGAAATAATCACTTTAGCACTTTATACTTTGTGATGTTAAATTAGTTTTGACAGTTTTACATTTAGTACATTTCAACTAATTGTTTTAATCTTTTGTCATGCTTTAAAGAATATTTTATGTGTTATAAAATGAAAATGATACCATTTTAACTGTAGTTTATTTCTTAGCATTACATTAAAGGTTAATATAATTTAAATGTAGTAAATTGCAACTTCATAATTACAAATGTGTCATTTAAAAAAATATTTAAATACATGACATACAAGTTTAATAGAATTTACATTAAAGTATGTTTAGTTTACCATTAGCATATATTTAGTAAGGCCCTATTACAGTACTGAGATTGCATGTTAAAATTACTTATGATGATCTTATGCAACCAGGGGTTGTTTTTCTTTCTTCTAGACTACCTACCAGATCACTACTATTTCATTTGTGTAAATGAAAAGATATCTGACCTAACAAAAGTATGGTGTACCACAAGGCTCAATTTTAGGCCCTTTGTTGTTGTCCTTGTACATGCTTCACAGCGCCGTATGCTGGAAGCTATTGTTTCCTCTTTCCACTATTAATTTATCCTGCATTTTTGTTATAGCATTAACCTTTCCTTTACCCACTTTCACTGGGACTCTCTTCGTAAGGTTTACATGTCCAGATACACCCCGTCCAACAACCCATAATGTTTTATTGCTGTAATGTTTCATCTGTCCAGGTTTGGATAATAGCCGATAAAACACCAGATTATCCATCAGAGAGCTCAGGAACTGTGTGCCACAGACTGGGAGTGAAGCCCATGCAGCCCAAAGGCCTGAGCTGGGACTTTGGCATCGGGGTGAGTTTTTCCACATTGTCTAATGCTGAATTGTGCCATCCTCTGGAAAAAAAAAAGTTTAGAAAGCTAATTGATTTGTCATCCAAACAATTAAAGGAATTGGCCTGCATTTTCATTTTTAAATCTTGTAAATAAAAAAAAAAATTTTTTTTCATTCTGGAAAAGTCTTTACTCTTAAGAGTTATTTCTTCAACTAATGCACTAAAACAGGGCGGATGGGAGCACCTGTCTGTGTGAGGGAACTCTATAGAGGCCCAGCGTGTGGCACCTCTTAGTCCAATGCCCAGCCGGACTCAAGAGTCAGGTGAACGCGAATGTTGTGGGCTGCTAAACTCATCATCATCATCATCATCACTACCACCTTCATCATGCTTGACTGCACATCCCAGTTTGCTGTTCTTACGCCCGTCCAAACAAATGTGACTTTTTAAAATGTATTTATTTTTGATTCCACTTGCCTGAATAACAGACATCACTTTTCTGGGTGTGACTCTTGATTACGGTTTGTGTCTGATTTTAATCACCTGATCCACTGATGTCTCTTTGTTTTAAGCATGTTGTGTTTTCTTGTTGCCGTATTTGTTTCTGTAATCGGTAGAAGACTATTTATTTAAAGATTTTATTTGAATCTGCTTGCATTGTCGGAGACAGTGCTGTAAATGTGGACACAACTTCCCTACTGTGATCTTACCATGCTGGTTTTATTCCAATAAAGATCAATACAGATTTTTCCAATAAAGATGTTAAAAAGCATCAGCACGTTTTCATTTGTGAATTCAAGATATTCTGTGGCACTAGCGGAACTGCAAAAATAAACCCTACCCTAACTGTTCTTAGACATTCCTCAAACTCTCACCATTGCATGCACCTGTAAATAAAGGCAGTGAAACACGCATGATAAAGAATTAAAACAAGACATAGAAGTCCATTGTCATTTAATTCCATAATAAACGGAGCACTTAATTTTATAAACCATTCCTTCAATGACACTAGGCATGATCATCATCAATATGAAGTAAAAATATCACCATTTTTTAAAATGTACACGTTATAAGGACCTGCATTTCCCCATTTATTTCAACAATAATTTGTCTTTTTCGATCACTTCTCACCCGTGATGTCACATTTTAGCTTTAAATTATAAAATCAGTCCTTGTACCTACTCGCAGACAAAATGAAACAATTATATACAGGAGAACAACATGAAGTTACACTTTAAAGATGTGCAAGATTAAGCAAAGTATACTGTAGAATAAAACCAAAGAATTTCCTTTCATAAAATGTCAAGTTGAACTGAAATCGAGTGCTGGTAATACAGATACTCAACAGGTCTAAAACATAGAGATCACTGAACTGAATTACAAGGGGATGTAGAAGCTATGCACCCGATTATTCCAGCGATAACCTCTCCAAATAATCACTCTCCCAATTATGCAACGTCATCTTGAGTATATCATACCAAAATCAACATTCCTCCAGACGGAACAAAGGAAATATGCAATGATGTTGAACGTTCTGATTGTGAAGCATCACCTCGATTTGATTTCTACTATATACATTAGTTTATCTCTGTCTTTGTCAACTCAAAGGAAAAAAGCGTCATGAGCAGCAAGACTGGCAAATATAAATGATTCATACAACCTATGACGATTACCTTTCAGGTCCA
The DNA here is from genome assembly GCF_001515645.1 of Sinocyclocheilus grahami. NCBI lineage: Eukaryota > Metazoa > Chordata > Actinopteri > Cypriniformes > Cyprinidae > Sinocyclocheilus > Sinocyclocheilus grahami. The sequence continues at coordinate 689,623 of NW_015506211.1, read as the reverse complement.
ATGAATAATACATGTGCACCAAAAAAATGAAGAAAAAAATAATTATTATTTCCCATCCCTCGAGTGTTTACAAGCTGCTCTTTCATGTTAACACAAGGGAATCAGAAACTTAAAAGAGGTTCTTTTGTTTTTCCTTTGAATAGTTTTCCTACTCAATGCTACAAGCAGCCATTGCCTTTGGAAGATCTGCTAGTTGCTAGCTAGTCTCTATGACCGCCAGAGCTTTCATAATTACTTGCTGAACATGTCGTTCAATTTACCGCCAACAATGATGATGAATCTCACAAAAAGTGTTTGGATCACATTTCAATCCAAAATCTAGAGAGAAAAAATTATATATTTAGCAAAATATCAATGTTAATATCATTACCACAATTCTATCATTCATATTTCAATTCAGTGAAACAAAAACTACCATTATAATACAAACACTTTACAATTTAAATATGATAGCACTCTTTTCACATTACAGTAATAAGAATTTGTGGGGGAAAATATGCACAACTGTCTTGAAAATAATGCCACTATGAAAAAAAAACTTGATTGTGATTCTAAAAATAGGCTTCATTTTCTTTAAATAAGTTCTTGTTTCTTTTGATTTTGGGGTGAAATATGACCTGGATATGTTCTAGATCTCCTTTGTACTGAATACAAAAAACTTGCACAGCACAATGTGGGAGGACAGGGGCTGTGAGGCACTGGTTACTAGTGTCTCATGTCCAAAACCCTTCAGCTGCCCCATATCCTGACTTCTACATCTTTTAATACAAAACATCACGTCACTGGAACTATGCGATTTGTTGCTTGGGAGAAAGTGGATCGTTGTTATCAACGAGTAGTCCAAACACTGTACAAAAATATCTGTGGAGACCCATGTTGCTTCTATTGGACATCTAATCCATTACACAATCATATAAATAAGCTTGTCACACTAGATTTCACATTAAAAAAAACTAATAAAATCCAGTGTGTTAAAATAAAAGGCAAGTATTATACGATTTCAATTGCACAACTTGTTTGAGTCTATTGGCTCATTAGTGTCGAGTGATAAACTTCAGCTTCATCCTTCTGGCGTAAAATGTGGACACAATGAAGAAATGCATTTTAGCAAAAGAAAACAAGTGAGGCATGGCACTTGGGAAGCGCGTGGAAGTTTCTAAAGCAAGGTTCCTCCAAATTGCACTCATGAAAAACATAGCAAATTATAGTTCATGGAAATCCAGACATCAGCTCAGTTTCTGCAGTCCCCTTCATATCCTCAAATAAATACCAATGCTGCCTGAGAAGCAATCAAAGCCTTCAAATCAAAGACATCCATGACATATCTCCAATATTTATGAATCTGACAGACTGGTTAATCTTTCTCTCCATCTTCACCGCTTCCTTAGAAAAAAAACGAGAAACAAGATTCAGAAGTTCAGATTCTTGTTTGCCTGTATGTGGATGTTGGTGCTGAACTTACCCCCTTGCTCAATGTCGGAGTCTGTGAGGTGGGTGAGGGAGAAACTGGCGATGCTGGCTGGGGAGATGGAGAAACGCGAGTAGTTGGAGGGACTGTTCCAGCTCTGCTCCAGGGTGCGGTTCGCAGGGGGTGGTGAGAAATACTTAGAAGCTGCTGAAGTCCCACCGGGCCTACTGGCAGAATGATCACTGGCTGCCTTTGAAAGGAAATTGGGCCCTGGAGATGGGAAGTCATCATCCCACTCAAATGCACCACCTGGGAAACAAAATCAAAAGGTTTAAATGCGTCGATTTCAACCTGAAGCTCACAAGTCACCCGTGGCTCTATGATGACAGCGTTGTGAGGAAAAGAGTTAAAAAAATCAGCTTTTTGGTTTTTTAAATGTCATTGGGTTTTTAAATGGAAACATTCTGTATGCGTTAGACTAGAGAGTGTTCTTAAACATAGCTCTTTGGTCTTAGGATAAGTACCACTGGTTCAAAGGGTTCACAGTTAAAATACAGACCAGTGGTTTCCATCCCTGGTCGTGGAGTATCCCCAACACTGCATATTTTCAATGGAGCCTTAATTAAACACTGAACTCATCAGCTTGTTAGTAGAGATTCCAAGACTTCCAAATTGGGGGTGGTTTACACTACACCGTTTTCAATTAAAAAATGGAAAATTTTTATGCATGTTGGCTATTCATTTACACAACAGCAGCTTTTTGGGGGCCTCAAAATGCAAACCTTTGAAAACTGGTTTGATAGGGAAAGTTTTTAAAAACTAAACCATTACAGTCTGTGTGTAAACTACAAAAACGCTTATTTGTGAAAACAGTGACATCATGAGCATGCATATTCAGGGTATCTGCAAGATTTTTCAAATTAAATGTAAGACTTTTTAAGACCTTTTTTAAGAACTGCAGAAATAAAATGAATGCCATATGAGCAGGGTAGGGCAATGTCTATGGTAACATATTAAATCATATAAATATTTATTTAAAACAAATATATTTTATATTGTTTAGATTATTATCATGCATTAGCATTAGATTCCTGTCGATCCGCCAGTTCACTGTGTGTTTGCTGCGTAAAAATATTGGGCGACTTTTGCATTGGTCTGAACAAAAACGGGCTTATTGAAAATGCACATTCATTCTCTGCCAGTAGGTGGAGCTTTTGAAATGGCAGAAATATAACCGTTTCCCTGGCGACGGCTGTACAAAAAGCAGTGCATTATACATAGGCAAAAATGATATGAAAATGCCATCGATACTTTTCTGAAGGCAGTCAGTTCCCTCCAGATACACATTAATATAAAAACACCCGCGTGTTTTGAATTTGAAATGAGCAGAGCTCATATTTATTCAATGTAATCATTGCCTTAAGTTTAATCATCACATTACGCAATATCGCGATTTTTGTCTTTCTGTCCCCGATTTAAGACTCTTGAAACCATAATTAAGACATTTCTTATAACATTTTCTATGGTCTTACATTTTATACAACTAAATTTAAGGACTCGCGGAAACCCTGGTAAGCATATGTGCGCAGGTGTGTAGTGTTTCTTTACCAAGTGACATCAACTACAAGCCTGCCGTTTTGTATATTTGTTGACAAAATTGTCATCTGTACGTGAAATTTTTCAAAAATGCAAAGGAAAAACGTTTCCGTTTTTATTACAATTGTTGTCGTGTAAACATAACCATAGACTGTCAAGAAAAAAATGAGCACAGCCGTTACCTTCTTCATCGGTGGAGCTCTCAGAGTTGGTAAATCTATTAAGGTAGCTGGAGGAGGCCACTGGACTGCTGAAATCAGACAATTGACTACTGGGGTCAAGAGTATGCTCACCAAGTTCCTTTGTTGGGGTTTCCTATTTGGTTGAAAAAACAGGCAATCAGGCATAGAAAAAGCCTCTTAAAAACAATCAAGCTGTATTAAAACAGATTAGTAAGAACGAAAGGAAAACATCAGACCTGGTCAAAAAGGTAGACGGTGACATCATCAAAGAATGACACTCCGCGTCTATTATCTCCATTGCTGCCCTCTTCTGATGTTGCTTTAGCAGTCTGAAGGGATTTGGGTTTCAGCAGGCCTTTGAGGTTGAGGGAACTGCTGTCGTCGGAGATGATAACAGGTACTGGGTGCACAACATCATCCTCACTGCACTCAGAGCTAGAGCTGTGTAATCGGTAGGCACGCATATCCTCATCCGACTCATCGCTGTTCTCATCTTCTTCATCAGCATCCATCCCATCCTCTGTGCCGTATTCCAGTGAAGATCCATCAAGCTTGCCTAAGTATCTCCCCTCTATATCTGTCCCCCTCTTCTTTGTTACCTCCCTAGCATACGTTCTTGTTAGTTTTGCGTGGACCATGACGTCTGTTGAGGGCTTCACTGAGGTTGTGGATTTTGCTGCATGTTCCGGGGCTGCAAGGGGATGAGTTAGGTCCGAGTCATCAACAGTCAATGGTTTTTCGAGGCTCCAATCTTCCTCAGTGGTTAGAACCAACTCAGGAAGAACAGCCTGGACATCACCAGATTCTGGGGAAGTCTCGGACAACGAATGCTCCTCAACAGCTTCGGTTCCTTGACTTTCGTCAGCTTCACGATTACTCTGGAGCCAAAATGAAGCATCTCCAGGGCCGCTTCCACTGATGTCATCACTCTTCTTATCTAGTTCCTCATTGTCTGAGAAGTAAGCAGAGTCTCGGTAGTTTCCCCCTAAGGGAACTTCAACAGGTTCTTGTTGGTGATCAATTCTACCACCATTCACCTGAACATCAGGTACAATGTCCACCTCAGAGATGATAATTTCTGGTGGAACCAATGCCGCAGGCTCCTCGACACTTCCCATCTCCTTCTCTTCTGAGGAATCCCTCAAGCCTGTTTGAGAGTTCCACTCAGGTGACTCCAGGTTTTCGGTTTCATACCCACTGTCAGCTGCTTTGTACGGGGGTTGAAGCTTATTAACAGGGGTTTCCAATGACTGTCCATGCACCACATCCTTATACACGTCCAAAGAATCGAATGAATCTGGCGTTTCAGCCGAATTCTCAATGGTTGGAAGAGTGGAAGAGGTGCTATCATCAAGAAGGCTGTCCTGACTTATTTGGTCAAGACAGACATCTGAAACCAACAGTGAGGACATGTCCTGAGTTCCAAGGTTGTCCAATAAAGTTTCTTGATCTTGATCGATGGCTTCTGATGGTGGAATATCGTTGACCGTTTTCTTGTCCAGCTCCATTATATCACTCATTGAGTCGCTACTTGTTAGAGCTTCAGTGAGGCCACCTTCTGTACACTCACCAGCAGGAGTAGTAGTAAAGCTAAGCTCAGCTGCATCGCTGATTCCTCGATACTGCCCATTCTCCTTTGAGGCTCCAAAGCATTCAACAAGGCTGGGGGGTTTGGCATCTATGCACATATGCTGTGTATCTGTAGTGGCACTTTCAAGGGACTGATGACTTTCAGATGGACTGTCAACAATGACCTCAACACTCTCAGAGGTAGAATCAGAAGAGGAGTAATTCCCAGATTTTGGGGAACGCAAAGAGCCATTTGTGTCTGGCAGGTAGTTGCTACAGGTTTGTCCTGTTACTAATATATCAAAAGGCACCATTGTTTTGTTTCCTTTCAAAGGCAACATAAAATCATCTAAAATCGGGCTGACTAAGTCCAAGAGTTCATCCTTAAGCTGTGCAGAATTCCCGGCTGATTTCAAAGACTCACCTGTGAGGTTTACACTATCTGAGACATCAGTCTCAGTGACGGAGCTCATGGTCTCCTGGATATTTTCTGATTCAGACTGTGACTTGTCCTTCAATAGGCTGTTATCTTTAAGAAACAAGAAGTTTTCAGTCAGTTTCTCAGTGTTAAGAAGCTTCATAACATCTGAGCTCTCCTGATCAGAGATCTCCAGATGAATGGCTTCTGGTCCGACCCCTAAAAAAGACTTCTGAAAACTGTCACTTGACTCTTTCCCATTGGCTCCACCATCAGAATCCCTCTTCGGTACATTCATCTCTGGGAGCTCCATAAAACCTCCCATGAATGAATGAGAATCTTCCAGTTTTGCATCGCCCTCACTGAAGATGTTAGTATGGTAAGGGCTCTCATGTTCACTTGAGGACCATATGTGGCTGTCCTGAAGGAAAGAGTCTTTTGAGTCAATGCTCTGATGGAAGAAATCAGCATCTGTACTGGATTCATCCAATCGGACATCCTGTAAGACTACACACTGATGCTGCTCTGAAGCATTGGTACCTTCAGCACCCTGACTTTCCCCCATCCCAATATCGCTCTCATCTAGCTCCTCCAACTTAATAAAGTAGTCATTTCCAGAGGATGCTTTATGTGCATCAAACACTGGCAAGGTTTCCGGGACTCTGCCATTTTCTGCTTGCGCTACAGTGTCAGGGAAATGAGCCTGAATATCTTGCCGTGGCACTGGAAAGAACATACTGTGGTAATTCAAAGTAGTGTCCATGGCAGAGCGATTTTGGCTGTCATAGTGGTCATGCTTGGCTGCCTCCCACACATATTCAAAACTCAGCCCGTGACTCGTTTCGGTGACTGTGAGCACCTCGTCTGGTTCTCGGCCGTCATCAAACTGCTCCAGGATGGGGAAGGAGGAATGACTGACAGTGGCTTGACGAGTGGTGGGATTGGGTTTGAGAGAGCTCCAGCGCTGCTCGAAGTCATCCTCCACATCTTTCTGACCCTGCATACGGAGGTAAGTGAGCAGGCGATGGACCTCTTCAGCAGTGGCCCTCTTGTCTGCAGGCAGCCAACAAAACTGTAGAACCTCATACCTGTAGACCGAAGCATGGCGTTAATAAGTTCCAACAGAGAAACTGATCTTGTTTATAAAAACAGACTCATCTGTGAAGAACTAACCATCTTTCTGAGTATGGTAAGTCCAACTGTGGCTTGAGAAGTCTGACTTGTTGGTCCTTGAGCACATGGTGGAGCACTTCTCTATCTGACAGGTGAGGATACGGCTGCTTTGCACCTTCAAACAGCTCCCACAATGTCACACCCAGTGCCCTGAAAAACAAAAATCTTGTTCTGTTATGAACATGTAATGTTAAATTATATTAGCTCTAAATCAATAACATATTAAGTCAATTGTCTAAAAAATAAGACTTCAATACAAATCCAATATTTATAATTAACATCAACATAAAAAGGCATAACATTACTACCGTTGTTTACCTTTTCGCTTTACACATTTATTTTATTTATTTCAAAAGACACAAGACTGGAAAAGTGCATCCTGTTAAACAACTTAATGTAGGGTAACTATCATTTTGAGTTACCTACCAAACATTGCTGGGTTTAGTCTGTTCTGATGTGATCACACCCCCATGCAGCTAGACTCATCTGTGAAGAACTAACCATCTTTCTGAGTATGGTAAGTCCAACTGTGGCTTGAGAAGTCTGACTTGTTGGTCCTTGAGCACATGGTGGAGCACTTCTCTATCTGACAGGTGAGGATACGGCTGCTTTGCACCTTCAAACAGCTCCCACAATGTCACACCCAGTGCCCTGAAAAACAAAAATCTTGTTCTGTTATGAACATGTAATGTTAAATTATATTAGCTCTAAATCAATAACATATTAAGTCAATTGTCTAAAAAATAAGACTTCAATACAAATCCAATATTTATAATTAACATCAACATAAAAAGGCATAACATTACTACCGTTGTTTACCTTTTCGCTTTACACATTTATTTTATTTATTTCAAAAGACACAAGACTGGAAAAGTGCATCCTGTTAAACAACTTAATGTAGGGTAACTATCATTTTGAGTTACCTACCAAACATTGCTGGGTTTAGTCTGTTCTGATGTGATCACACCCCCATGCAGCTCACCAATCAGCTCAGGGGCAAGCCAGCGCAGTGCCACACATTGGTCGTCCTCTGTGGTGATGTAATCCTCCTGCAAGGACAAAGAAACAAAACACACACACACACATACATATATATATACTGTATATGAAGAGTTAATTTGCAAAAACCGATAAACGCCACTTTAAAAAAAAATTAGCTGATTGCCGTGCATTATTCTCCACATCTGAACCCTAAACACGCTTTGTCAAAAAAGCTGGTTTTGTCCACTTTCAAGGCATCGCAAGTTCACGTTTCACTGCAGAAGCCGACAAGCGCCCTTGTTGTTTTTGAAAAGAAGCCGATAAGTCCATTTCAGCGAATCAGCGCGCTGTATTCAGGTCAGGTGACAAGGCTACTTTCACTTTGAAAAGACGTGCTAGCTGAGAGGAGTTTCGTCAAAGCTGACTAAAAGTGATCGAGGATGGATAATTTAGACGAACTTGATGAACCTGTGATATCTTCTTCAGGGCCAAAAAGAAAAATAAAAGCTGAAACATTTTCACGGAAGCTTGCAAAAGCAGCGCGTTACAATGGTGAGGGAAAAGCTCCGTGTGCGGTTATCGGTTTTTGCAAATGAACTCTTCATATATTGCAATAACAATTTAATATAAAAATGTTTTTCAATAATCATGCCTTTTCAAGCTTTACCTTAAAACTCGAAGGGCCAATGCCATAATCTCCTACTTTGACAGTCAGGTCTGTTGTGAGATAACAGTTCCTCAAAGCCAAATCACTGTGAAGGAAGATAGAAGCATGCCTTTGAAAAACACATTCACATGTAAATTGGTTCTCTCATAGTGTGATGTATCAACTATACTGTCTACATTACCAGCATTAAAAAAAATATTTGTCTTATTAAAGTTGTGATGGTTTAAATGAAGCATTTAACTTATAAGGTCAATTTATGAATGAATCATTCACAAAATCAATAACATGCATTTAGGAAATAGACATTTTAGCTGAACACTTTCCATGTTTATAAGGGATCCAGGTCTGTAAATTTTACCCATGTGAGATTTGAGTTGGTCCTAATTTTTATTATAAATTTAGAAAAATTACATATAAACCTATTATAGAAGCATGCTTACTACATGAAACACAAATGCATGAGTATGTACTGTGATTGGGACCCAATGCCACAAGATTCAACAAATGGTGCGTCAAATTTTACATGAAAGCCTGAGATCCAGATTTTTTTTTTTCTAATCTTATTTACAACTAGCCTAAATCATGACTCCTAACTAAAATATGATTTGCAAGCCATCATCTTCTTAAAATTTGAGCTAATGACCAGATACAAACCCACTGCAAAGATGTCATCGTCTCTATCCACTGTGTGCCCAATTAGTATAATAATAGCGAAGACAGGTGTTCCTCAAGGATCAATTTTGGGGCCAATTTTATTTTCCATCTATATAAATGAACTTGGTAAAGGAGTTGTACACTTTTATGCAGATGATACTAATCAGCTACACTATAGCTCCATCTTTAAAAGTGGCAATGGACTCTTTATAGAATGCTTTTAATTCATTTCAGATTTCTCTTGGTAACTTAAAATTAGTGTTGAATGCTAAAACAAATAATACATGATTTTTACACAGATTGTCATTAAATTATTTTATGATTCAAACTTTAAATGGTACACATTGAAAGGGTTGCATCTTACACATATCTTGGTATCTGGCTCGATGATAAGCTGACTTGCAGTTCTCACATCAATAGTCTTTTAAAGAAATTGAGACCAACGTTAGGTTTTTATTTTCGTTTAAAAAAATGTTTCCCCTTTGTTGCTCGTAAACGTTTAGTAGAAAGTACTCTTCTATCAGTATTGGACTATGGTGATATAATTTATATGCATGCACCTCTGAATGTTTAGAAAAATTGGATGTAGTTTATCATTCTGCTTTACGATTTGTTACTGGTACAAGTGTCCGCACACATCACTGTAATTTATATGAAATGACAAATTGGACTTCATTGTGCTTAAGGAGAAAAAAAAAACATATGTTAATTTTTATTTTAAAAGCTTTAGTGGGTAAATTACCACGGTATATATCTAGTTTGTTGCCATACTGCACAAATATTTATAATACCAGATCAACAGATAAACTCTTACTTAAGATGCCGATTTTTCATACAGAGATAAGTCGTTCTGCATTTTCTAATTATGCTCTGTATGTATGGAATGAACTTCAAGGTACATTACATATGGAATCTCTACCATCTCTTGCTATGTTTAAAAATATTTTAAAGTGTTTATATAGAACAGTGTACATGTTTTAATACATGACTAGGATTTGTATTGTTTTTAGAAAATTGTGTTTTATGTTTGTTCATTGTGTGGTGATGTGTATTTTTTATTTATTTTTTTGTAAACTTGTCCTTTGCTGTCTATCTTGACCAGGACTCCCTGGTAGAAGAGATATTGTTGTATCTCGATGGGACCTTCCTGGTTAAATAAGTAAATAAATAAATAAAAATATTGTTCCCGGAGGGGAATAATATGCCCACTGAGGCAGTAAGTGGGACGGGAGGACATAAGGTGTCTCATTCAGACTGAGCTCTTGAACATGCCAGCTCTGATTTCAGCTTTGCCCATCTTTTCTGAGCAGCGCCTCTTTTACACCCTCTCTTGCGAAACCGCTGACACTAGGTGCGTGCTCACACTGTCATGCTCACTGAAACCACCACAAGATAAATGACATATTTTAGAGCTACACTCTGGCCTTGGCAAAAGGGGCAAATAAAGTACTGTTGGCGGGTCACTGAGAAGCGGAGCTGTGCATTTGGCAATACATGGACAATTCACAGGGTTATTATACTTAACTAAAGCTAAAACCATTAAAAAACATTTCCGTTACTTAAAATAAATGTTAACTTTTTTTTTATTCAGCTAGTTGCCAAAGCAACATTTCTCATCTATATTAAAATAACTAAAACTAAATAAACCAATAAATCAACATTTATAAAAAATAAAAATAAAAACACACAACAAAATTACTCAAATTAACAAAAACTTTAAAATCTAATTCAAAACTATAAACAGTACATATATAAAGTAGATAGTATTGTAACATTGATACTAAAATAACACCGGTGCAGACAAGCAAAAAACTATGGGAACAGCTGCACTGTGCATTTAATCAAGAAAAAGCTAAATCTGTATGCTTAAAACATATACAGTGGGTACGGAAAGTATTCAGACCCCCTTAAATTTTTCACTCTTTGTTATATTGCAGTTAAGCATACAGATTTAGCTTTTTCTTGATTATCTAATGGTTAAGACAATATTTTAGCTATAACATCTCCTGTGTGTGTGAGAGTGCTCAGAATGCCAATATCCATGTCCCAAAGTTTTGCACTGATTTTTTTTTTTTACAAATCAGAAAACTGAAATGGAATATGGGGGGGATTGTTCCAGCTAATAAAGTTCTGCTGGAGTTATTAGTGAAACGGTCCTATTTTAGTGCCACCTGGTGTTGAGTCTGTGCACTTGCCTGAGTAGAGGGTCACAGTGATTTGGGGTCATTCTACCAAGAGTATGTACTGTTTTGATGCATTAGGGCAGAAAATCATAAAAATAAGAAAATCTCACCAAAGACAAAAGGGTTCTCTCCTCTAATGCTCAGACCCCACAAATTGAACAATAAGGGTTCAGCAGCCCTTTGGGCACATGAGCAATCTAAAAAAGCTGCACTTGCACATGCAATCTGCTGAAAAGGCTCTTTGGTGTTCGTGCCATTCAAGACAACTAAACTAGCTCATGCAGATGCCCACAGTGGGAGTGTCAAACAGCGTTTTGCAGTAAATCAACTCTGAAACCAAAAATCCAGGAGCCCGAGTATTTTCATGATCTCCATGCCTCCTTTGGAGTTGCAGGCTAGATAACCCCGCCCACCCCCTGTGCCCCATCCGGGGGGATCCTCTTACACTCAAAGCGCAGAATCATCATAACCCAGCAGCGGTGGTCTGCCAACACCCCATAATCCAGGAGAGCTGTGCAATCGGACACCTTTCAGCGTATTCTGAGCATGCGGGAGGGTACAGACGCGCTCGGCATGGCAAGACACCCTAGATAACTCAGCCTTCCTCCAGAAGACTGGAAGGGGAAGAATGAAAGTGCAACATTGCCTTTCACAGTGCCGTGGCCTTTTTTGGAAAAAAAAAGACGCCAGCCAGAGCAGAGGAGGAAAGGCTGGACAAAACACACACACGTGCAGCTGCAACGGATGCATTCAGATCGAAGCCATGAGTTGCTGGTGTGATGTTTGCATAAAGGTTAAGCATCGTCAAACCAATGAGAAATGAAATGGAAATGTAATGTATGTGCATCTTTGAGATGTAAATTGAAGTGAAGGTGATATTTGCATGGTTAACCTGTGCAGGAAGTTGTGTTTATGCATATGAGTGACCCCAGCGGCGATCTCGCAGGCCATTTTCTGCAGCTGTAGCAGTTCTCCATTCCTGTACAGCCATTCATGCTGAGAAATGTAACTCTTCAGGTCCCCCTGCACACCAAAACACAAACACAAGGGCAAGAGTTACAGGACATTCATGGCACACTGAATCACATTTAACGACCACAGAACCAAACAATTTGCTGAATATAAGCATCTTGGGAAGTAGATATCACAGCACTTAGATTGAAATGATAAAGTTTGTTTGAGGGTACATCAATCCTGCAAAACTTTTTCAGCCTGTACATATAACAGCCAGTGTGTGAAAGGTAAATTGTGGCGGCAGCCACAGAGGGGCAGTATTCTCTCTCTGTACAGATGCTGTACTGCTGCACGGGTAACTCGACCAAATAAGGGAAAGGTGGTTTAATAGAGACTACTATATGCTGTGTCACGGTAATTTAAAAATAAAAAGCAGCAGTAAGACAGTGCTGGCAAATCAGGGCTGTTCAGCTGTGTTGGGTTTCTGGGTCAAAGTCTACAGCCCAGTTTAGCTCTGGGAGAAAAGCGCATTTTATTATATCACATCATTCTGAAAACACTGCAGAAAAAATACATGTCCTGTATGCTTCATGCTGCTAATGGTGTTTTTAAAAAATCACACTTGATTTAATGGAAAAACACATTTGATTTATTGATAAAATTGTTAAATAAAACTGCGCACTCAGCCTCAACCCATAATATATTAATTAGTCAGATGAATCATGACCGTTTCCACAATTTTAAGTCTACTCGCTCAACGACTGAGTATTATTATGCAAGTCGCAGAGGATGTAGACATTGGTCTCGGGAGGATCCTGATATCTCAGACTCCTAGCGACAGCGCAAAGTACTCCCTTTGGAATGCTGCAGGAGAAAGAGCGTTAAAAGGGGTCCTATTATGCTCTTTTACAAAGTCTTGATTTTGTTTTGGGGGTGTACTAGAACAGGCTCTCATACTAGGTTGTTTGAAAAACACATTATTTTTCACATATTATACATTATTACAAC
>NW_015506211.1:612654-676686 GCF_001515645.1 Sinocyclocheilus grahami | reverse complement strand
GCCCGCCTTCTGAAATACGAAATGTGCTGTGATTGGTTAGCTGGGCCAGTGTGTGTTGTGATTGGCAGCACTCGGCGTCTGGTCGGAAAATGTCATGCCCCTTACCATAGCCAGCTTCAGTGTAAATATTGCGTCAATATCAAATCAAATTTGAGCGCGATTTAAACCCGGATGATTGTAACCCCTAAGTTCGTCTGTCTTGGGAAAGCTAGCGTGTCTCCGACTTAGTGATAACACTCGTTGCCTTCTCTAGTGCAGCTCAACCAGGTCTCGTCCCATTCGTCGATCTTTGTGATATCACAAATCCAGGAAAATATGCGTTGTAGTCCAAACGAGTCGTTCGTTGTAGTTTTTGAAAAGTGACTTCTGTTAAATAAAATATCTCCTTTTGAAGTGGACTTTGAGGTTTGTAACTTTGCAGATCTTTTTTATGCTCAAACAGCAACATTACAGACTAACTAAAGTTAAGAAAGCTAAGAAAAAGTGAAAAAGCATAATAGCACCCTTTAAGGCCTTTCCACACTGAGCGCGATAAAGCGAAACGAGTATCAGATGCGCTGGAATAAAACAATAGATTTCTATGGATGCTTCCACATAGACCGCGAACATTCGCGCACCGAAATACGAATGTTTTTTTTTTCGAACCAGTCTGACGAATCTTTTCAGTTTCGCAAAGCGAAAACACGGGCCATCCAATAAGATTTGAGCTAGGATCACGTGACCGGAGCAGCTGCTGTTGCACAAAAAGGCAAGAGTGGTGCCGCTGTTTCGAAAACCAGTGTAAACAAACACCCGGATAAGAGAAGAGAGTGGGTGCGGAGTTCTTGTTATCATTGGTATTTGAGAACAGATTTATTCTCACATGTTCTTTATACAGAATAAAATTTCTATTAATTGTCCACTGAATTATGTAATCACAGTAGAGCACCGTCCGTTTTCTTCCACGAGCGCGAGTGTTACGAGTCAGAGCACGTTCACTCTTTTTCTACACATATGAAAGCAAATAGACATGATTGTGACGATATATTTTCTGTATGTGTTTTGTATGCAGCTCATGGGATTTTTATAGCAATAAAGGATGTTTATGACAAATATTTGCAGTGTAGCGTTATTAAACATACAAAGAGTGCATGTGTCTGCTTATTAATCAAAATCAACTATAGATCACAATTGGAAGTTATTACAAGCACTCGATGATGGTTTAAAGTGTAAGCAAATACATTAATAATTACATACATTTTCAAGTGTAGCTTGATGCTAATTGTACTTCTAATTGTATTTCAGGATGTAGCCTATTCTTGTAAGCATTATAGATAGTTTGTTTCTGGTGTAGAACCTTGTTTATCTTAATTTAATGCTGTATATTGAGCAGTGGATGATGTTAAATCCATTTACGAGATACATATCAGGAAAAATGCATTACTGGTCGGCGCCACCTAGCGTGCAGGTGTGGATTAGCAGAAGGCGAACATTCGTTTCGCATTCGGTGTGAAAGCACCGTTCGTCGCGATTCGCCTCGCTTTTTCGCATCGCGCTCAGTGTGGAAAGGCCTTTACAGCTGGCAGCCATGTAATATACGATTAACTTTCTGTTAAGTCAGCCAAACTGTAAAGCAAGCCAACTGGTTAAGGAGCTTTGTTTGCACGGAACAAAAATCTTGGGAAACGGTTTTGTCTTCCATTGATCAATTTTTAAAAATGATTCCCCCTTTTAGTTATGGCCACTCCATGATGACATGAATGAAAGCATATTTGAGTTACTAAACATTTACACAAAAGGAGGTACATCTTGTGAAAATCTAATGGGAAAAAAGGGAAAAACTGCATTTTGGCAAGTGAAACTGATGATTATTTTAACGTTTCTTTGTAATTCCCATTATTCTCACTGGTGATTACCATTAAAATACTGAAAATACATACGTTTTTATGGTTGAATGTGAAAAAAGCAAGCAGATATTCTCTCCAAGTCATTTTAAGTGCACAGCATTGAGAAACATACGATTACTTTTAGATCTCAGTAAACCTTGCAAGGGGCTTGGTCTGCCTTTGAACACAAACACGCATACACTGCAGCTCCCTAAAGAAAGCCTTTACAGGAGAGACTGTCACTCAATCAGAGAGCAACTGGCATACTGCAAACCAGCTCCAATTGCACCCTGCAGCTATATTTCTCTCTAAAATGCACCGTGTCAGGGTTACCAGTGGTAACCAGCGATACACAAAGAAAATCAGCCATCCAAATGTGCTTCTCTCGACCTCGGAAGAGTGACACATTCAGCAAACATTTTAATATAAGATAAAAGACGAAAATCACAGTGATGGGACATTAGAGATTTAAAAAAAGGACTTCCTGCTTTGCACCTTACAAACTGGAAATGAGTAGACCAGCAGCTGTCTCTCATTAGGAGAGATGGTGCGATATGTTCAGAATGGAGCACTAGCTTGCTTCTTACTGCATACTTGAGAATATACACTTGTATGAGACATAATAAATAAATACACTACTGTTCGAAAGAAATTGGTTAGCGGAAGAAACTCAAAAAATATTGAAAACTTTTACTGACTTTTGCACGGTTGTGTTTGTGAAACTGTAAACATTATGCACTAGGACTGGTCACATGACCCAAGTTGTTTACTTAGCCGACTGGGATCCGGTTATCTTGGAAATATTGTTATTTTTGCCAGTCTGATAAAATAACGAGTCAAGAAAGAAACTGAAATTTGAGGCTTGAAAGAGAAAGTGTGGTGAATAACACAGCAGGTCAAACATCCAGAAACCTGCACACTGTCCACGATAAACATACTACACACCGAAAAATAATACAAGTATTATGCTATTCAGAACACAGCCACTGACTACCTCAACCAAACCTCTCAATACGAGTACTCATCCCACACAAGCTGGTCTGGGATGGAATCGAGGCCAGAACTGTGCGGTGAACAGCTGTCTTTAAAATGCCCAGGCTTCTCCATTATTCTTCTTAGATGAGATTTTGTAGGACCGTACAACCAAACAGGTCTACGTGTGAAGCTACGCTCTAACTTGGGAAGATACCCGAGCCGTAACACCAGCTAAGGAAACAACCCAGACTGCATTACGCAACAGTGGGCTGCAGTGAGCTCATTCTGTCTCTCTGGCTCGAAGCCATCCACCTGCTCAGGCCCAGAGGATCCCAGACCACAGGCATTGTTCCTAACAACTGGTCAGGTGTGCAGAGTGTTCCTAACCACCGCCGCTGAGGGATTAACACACAGCTAACTAATTACAGCGCGAGAGCGGAGTCAACCTCAGCAGAAACTGAAAGGAATTACAGAATACTGTTTCGGATGATTTAGTTAGCTTGTGCAAACACTGAGCAGTGAACTGGCATGTCTCATAATTAGTGTTATTATTATTATTATTATGCTTCTGCAGATTAATAGACAAGAAAGTAACAAGACTCCATCTTTGTGGTCAACATGTGCATCTGTTTGAGCACATTTGAGACTTGTAAGAACACAGCGTGTCTTTATTGCAGCACTTTAGCTTTAGTAATAGTATTTGATATGTAACTTAACGCAAAGATTTTATAGTCATTTAAAACTAAAACCCGGAAAAGTTTTTTTGTTGCCGTAGAATGACATATGTTCACTGAAAAATGTAATGAAATAAAACATTTTAATTCAACCAGTCCCTAAGGAACCATTTCACATTTTAACTTGATGCACTAAAATAACTAAAACTGACATAAAAAAAAATATTAAAGACTATATTGACATTAAAAAGTAACCCCAAAAAATTTAACAATAGTTACAGTAGTATCTCATTAACACCAAAAACAGACTACATGTAAAGACATCCTCAGAATAAGATTGCTTTCAAACATTTTTGAGGCAAGTCTGTTTCAATTTTTTTTTTTTGCTCGTCTGTTTATTTTTTACATGCATTAATTATTTGCACGAAGAATTAGTTATAACATATTTTACAAAGCTTCAAGCAAAGTTAACAGGAAAATAATTTTCACAATCATATTCTAGTTCTTAGTATCTTTTGCAGCATGGTGATAAAATGCACCAACGCAGCAAGATGTGACCGTGTCAGTAAAAGAATCCTGTTGCTTTATTGGGATATGAGGGAATCGGAGAGCTACCTACTGCATGCAGTTATGTGGCTCATATCCTTCTCAGGCGCAAGCAGCACACCCGAAATAGATCACGAAAAACAGAAAATAAATCAAAGGGCAAGAAGCAGCCCACTGAGAGACACTGGCTGTGTAACTTATGACGGATGCTAGCGTTTGGGAACAAATGAAGTCGTGAGGTACGCTGAAGTAGGCCTATCTGTGCTTTCATCAGACTTGTCTGATAAGAATTTGAGATGCCGTGTGTGGCTGTGAAACAAGATTCCACAACCGCCAATTCAGGTGCTTACAAGCGTGCAAGAAAAGATGATCTGAAGAGCTAGACAGATGCCAAAGAATTAAAAAACAGATGTTTTCTAATAGATGGCTGATCAAAATTAAGATGAATAATGAGTACCAAACACAATGAGGATGTTTAAAAGCACTAAAGATTTCACTGATGCCATGAACAAGCAATACACACCGTTCATTCTTATACTAAAGGACTTGCATCTGCTTATCCGCTTTCCTCAAATGTGAGCCTGGAGCACAAAAGCAGTGTTATGTCGCTGTAGCAATAGCCAACAATACATTGTATGAGTCAAAATTATAGATTTTTCTTTTATGCCAAAAATCATTAGGATATTAAGTAAAGATCAAGTTCCTTGAAGATATTTTGTAAATTTCCTACTGTAAATATATCAAAACTTAATGTTTGATTAGTAATATGCATTGCTAAGAACTTCATTTGGACAACTTTAAAGATGATTTTCTCAATATTTAGATTTTTTTGCACCCTCAGATTCCAGATTTTCAAATATTGTCCGATCCTAACAAACCACACATCAATGGGAAGCTTATTTATTCAGCTTTCAGATGATGTATAAATCTTAATTTCGAAAAATTGACCCTTATGAATGATTTTGTGCTCTAGGGTCACATATAAGGCAGTCTCTTTTCACCGGTACACCAGAATCAGAATAGAGGGCAAAGAGAGCAAAGAAATAAAAAAATTCAGCTTTGAGATACCACCTTTCAAATACAATCTTACAAACCCATCAAATTAAACGTGTTCAGACTAAGGTCTCGTCTGAAATCTCTGTTGTATCGTTCGCACTGGCTTCCTGTCCTAATCTTGAAGAGAAAAAATGAAGCAACACAAATATACTAAAACAAACTACTGTAGGAACTTCCCTGGAGAACATGAAGGCAGCAGAAATGGAAATTAGAGGATATATACACCATATATACACCTTTTTTTTTATATAACACCATATATAAAAGTTTGAGGTCAGTAAGATTTAAAAAAAAAAAGCTTTTATTCAGCAAGGATTGATGAAATTAAGCAAAATGACAGAAAAGGCGTATAATGTATAGTGTATAAAAGATTTCTATATCAAATAAATGCTGTACTTTTAAACAGTCTATTCATCAAAGAATCCCGAAAAATGTTTCTCGAGCAGCAGATCAGCATATTATACTGATTTCTGAAGGATCATGTGACACTGAAGACTGCAGTAATGATGCTGAAAATACAGCTGCGCATCTGAAAATAGGTATATTTTATAAAATCAACTTACCAGTTCACAATACTCAAAAACAAGCAGGAAAGGGATGGCCTCCACACACTGACCAAGACATTGCAGTATATTGGGATGCTGAAGAACCCTGTAAACACACAATTAATGAAAAACATTAATCTAACCATACATAACAGAACACTAAAAATTAAAAGCAGATATTTTCTGCTCATGTAATCAAGTTTTTTTTTTTCTCTAAACAAAATGTAAGTGGTAGGATGGTGGCTTTTGGAGGGTTGGTTGGGTTGTGATCCGCCTCAAGTCAAACTAACCCATCTCTGTGATATTTGCAGTCTAGATATGATAGGAGTGCCTCCCTAAATGAAATTCTGATCTCTTAGTAATGTAATAACACAACTCTCCACACCAAGCATCATGATCTTAACTCACTGTTTACATCTGTAATAAAACAAGTAATACATGACATCTAATAATTACAGTTAGAGGTTTGAATAAAACATATATGAGCGGTAATATTAGCGAAGCTTGTCTTAAAGGGCTAGTTCACCCAAAAATGAAAATTCTGTCATTAATTACTCACCCTCGTGTCGTTCCAAACCTGTAAGACCTTCGTTCATCTTCGGAACACAAATTAAGATATTTTTGATGAAATCTGAGGGCTCTCTGACCCTCCCATAGACAGCAAGGTAACTACCACGGTCAAGGTCCAGAAAAGTACCAAGATGATCGACAAAGTAGTCCGTGTGACATCAGCGGTTCAACTGTAAAGTTACGAAGCTACGAGAATACTTTTTTGCGCAAAGAAAACAAAAATAACTACTTTATTCCACATTTTCGTCTCTACTGCGTCCAAAGTGACTTCTCGCATTCTCGTAGCTTCGTAACTTTACAGTTGAACCGCTGATGTCACACGGACTACTTTGTCGATCATCTTGGTACTTTTCTGGACCTTGACCGTGGTAGTTACCTTGCTGTCTATGGGAGGGTCAGAGAGCCCTCAGATTCCATCAAAAATATCTTAATTTGTGTTCCGAAGATGAACGAAGGTCTTACAGGTTTGGAACGACACGAGGGTGAGTAATTAATGACAGAATTTGCATTTTGGGGTGAACTATCCCTTTAATAAACACCACTAATAAAAGCACAGCCTAACATGATTTACCCAGTCACGAGCCAACTAAATCCCAATGGATAAACTCAAGTCCCACCCTACATTATTTGGTTTCAAAGTTGACGTGCTTACAGTAAAACGTAGATCAAAACTATTGAAATAATCAATGTTAAAATAAATAATAATGAAAGGCCCTCTCACCTGTACAGGTCTCCCTGCTGCAGGAACTCATTCTGCTCTTTGGAGCTGGCGTTGGCCTTCAGCTCTCTGACAACCGCTCGGGCGACTCCAGGGTCCACATAGATCTCACTCAGCAGAACCTGTCAGAACCAGACAAATAACTTTGATAAAGAACACCACAATGGACCAATCCAACACTGACAAGTGCTTCAGAAAGAAACCGCAAACAAGGCCTGTTATGCGTATCACAGCACAGCAGGTGGCTCAGACGAGGATGTTCCCATGGCTCAGCTAGCCAGGAAAAAGCATCAGGAAACAAGGTTTTCCCATAAGTCTTAATCTCGGTAAACACATCCACACACAGGCTGCAGGAGGACAGCCTGAGTGCCGTATAATGCTCCCTCGTAAACGTCAAACTCTGGCCCCTGAGGGCCCCCGGCATAGAGATGAGAGCAAGTACTAACAAGATCACGAGATGTGATTATTTAAGACGAATCCTCAGGAGAAATTGTACATTTGTCCTTGACAAATTCTTCAGAAGTCACTGCTTTGCTTTCACACAATGTGTGTCGCAAGACCCAAGTCTATCAATACACCTTCACACTTTCAGTGTACAATATAAACACAGGAAGACAAGCTTACCTTTCCAAACCAGCCGTTCCCGATCTCCTGAATGTAATTGAGAGAGTTTCGAGCCACGTGAGGACCTGATGAGACGTCTACAAGACCGAAAATCAGACAAACATTGAGAAGGATCAATGCGACCAAATAAACAGCAAACGAAAGGAAAAGGAAAAAGTCACTGTAATGCTTCAGCTACTCTGAATGCAACGCTTAAAACGAATGTCCTGAAGAAAGCCAACAGAATTACTCCTAAGTGGTTATGTAAGGCTGACCCTTTATTCATCATAATACGGTTTCTTTTAGAAGTATTTTGAAAGCAGTTCATCTACTTCATCCAGTAAATGTAAAGACTTCAGCGCTGTGTGTTTTACTCAATTTAATTCGTGCTTTTTTAATGCAGCGCAGTGTTTACTTGCCTCATGATCTGCCTGAAAAGCATGCTACACCACATCACACATTCATCAGCTGACATTAACTCTTGAGATCACAGGTCACACTGATGTTTATTCTTACTATTCTCACTAGATGTAATATAACACATCAGGCTGTGTTTGTTTGTCAAGTTAACTATGTGTACCATGCACCTTGTCACCGAAGCCTCCACATCCCAACAATATTTCTGATTAATCGTGTTGAGAGAAATAAAAAAAATACATAAATCTTTTAGAATGCTGTATGTTCTCCAGTTTTAGTCAAGTTTTAGTCAATAGTTGATGCAAAGGATTTTTTTTTTAAAGATTTTCTTTTATTTTGTTTCTCAAATAATATGCACTTATAAAATAAAAAAGGTTATGTCACACCACAGTACATATCAATTACTCAAGCACACATACAGCAATGTCATATGGATATATGTTTGATACATCTTTGAAGGTAGCGTTTTTATTATGGCGAATGACTGTTTACTAAAATTGCACTAAATTCTGGCTCATGACAGTGAGGAGAATGAGACGAGCTGATTGAACCTACCATTCAAAAGTTTAGGGGCAGATCGAATTTGTAATTTTTTTTTTAAGAAATGTATACTTTTATCTAGCTTGGATACATTAAATTGATCAAACGTGACGGCAAAGACACTTACGATGCTACAAAAGATTTATATTTAAAACAAATGTTGTTCTTTTGAAAAAAAAGTCACAAAACCACAAAACCCTAACTGCGGTATTAATTAAAAATTTTTTTTTCTTGAGCAGCATATTAGAATGATTTCTGAAGGATCATGTGACACTGAAGACTGGCGTAATGATGCTGGAAATTCAGCTTAGCATTTCATTTTAAAATATATTTACATAGAATTTTACATGGTTATTTTACATGGCAATAATATTTCACAATATTTTTGTTATTACTGTATTTTGGATCAAATAAATGCACCCTTAGTGAGCATAAGAGACTACTTTCAAAAGCATTAAAATATCTCACAGACCCCCAAACTTTGAATAGTAGAACATCTTTGTACTCAATGCAAAAGAGTGCATTTGCAGATGTGCTGAGAGGGCAAGGCACATGTTTCTGACCTGTTATCCGGGGCAACTGGAGGTGAGGGGGTCCAGGGAGGGGCACAGGTGGAACAGCGAGTGTGTAAACCTCCGCAGGCGACTGCATAGAGGGGGTGTCCTCTGCTGGGGGCGTGAAATCAACCTCATCCTCAAAGTGGTCTTCAAACTCCTGAATCACATTTGAAATGAAAACTAGCGACAATCAAGAAATACTCTTGAACCGTTCAAACGGTAAAGACAGAAATTGCTACAAACGATATAGACTTCAGACACAGAATGATGCGAGAGAGCATTTCACTCACCTTAAAGTTGATCTCTTGCTCTTTGCAGCAGGAAGCACAGTTGAGCAGCAGTACCACAAGGGCCACCGACACAGCCAGAGACAACAGCAGCGGGATGATCAGAGAGAAATCCACATATCCAGCAGCCTCTGCTGAGCACAAACACCTGATTAAAGCTCAGTGTGTTACGCAGCAGATGGATGGTAATGGAGCGATAATCTTTTAGAGGGAATCCCTTGTGTAGAAAGCAGGATTATATGAAAAGAGAGAGACTCATTTAATCATTCCTGTGCTCCAGGACACTGATCTGCTTAGGCAGTAGTTTGTCTTGCACAATTAGCTGACAAGGATGTGCATGTATGGATAATATGCTAAGACAGATCTTTCATCAGTGGCTGGCATGATCTCCCATAATAGTAATAAATGTGGCTTCAGTAATCCTACAAGCCACACACAGAGCCATGAAACATGAGTAAAGACGGGGCTATTTTGAACACTTACTCATAAAAGGTGGTTTGCAGTACACAGGTCTTAGTGTGTGTGAGATTTTCATCTGATGTAAACTTCAATAAAGCATTAGAGTTTGGAAAAGATGCGTTAAACATTTTTAACTATCTTTACCTAAGTGTTTAAGTCACAGGAACAGTTCGGTATAGCAGCGGGAAGAAAAACAAAACTTGTTTCTTTATTTTATTTTCTATGTATCTATGCTTTACTAAACAAACAAAGCCTGTCAATGCTGCTGCAACTAGCTGCAAAATACTCTTCATACGGGGCAGTCGTGACATAATGGTTAGAGAGTCGGACTTGTAACCCGAAGGTTGCGGGTTCGAGTCTCAGGTCTGGCAGGAATTGTCGCTCTCAGCGCGCTCTTCCATCCTAAATACCACGACTGAGGCGAGACCCTTGAGCAAGGCACCGAACCCCCAACTGCTCCAGATGTGTGTTCACGGTGTGTGTGTGTGTGTGTGTGTGTGTTCACTACTGTGTGTGTGCACTTGGATGGATGAAATGCAGAGCACAAATTCCGAGTATGGGTCACCTTGGCCACTTCACTCACTTTATAGACAGACAGCTGTCAGGATGAGCCTTTATGTAAAATGGAAATATGTGCGTGAATTTCAAAGATTTACAGATAAGGACACAACCTTAAGACACAAGCTATACACTAAGGAAAACAGGTGTCAAATGTATTAAACAACAATGCATGTCATGTTTAAGATCATACACTTTTCCCACAGCAACTTATTCTGTTCTCTGTTATTTTTATAGTACAAAAAGAGTATAGATAATGGTATACCAGTCCCATCCTAGTGGGGAATCTCATAAATACTATTTACGTTCTCTTTTCAAAGTTTTTTTAAAGAAATTAATAGAGCCCGACCGATATGGGTTTTATGGGGGCCGATACCGATAATAGGGAGTAAAAAAAGACAGACACCGATATATCGGCCGATATTCTTTATGTTTAGACTATATTATAGTACAGTATAGTCAAAAGTTTGGACACACTTTCCATTCATGCACTTAACAGTAAAGACTTAAACAGTAAGTCTTTAAACAGTAAAGACTTAACAGTAAACACTTAAGTGCACTTAACAGTAAACTTCACTTATTATAAATAACTTAAATAACACAAATAGAACAATATATATATATAACTTGAATTAAGAAATTAAACAAGGTAACTGTGTAGGGCAAGCAAGCTACTGCCAAACCAACAGGGGCAGGTTTATACAGGAAGCACAGCTTTTTCAAATGTAAACATCTAAAATTAATAAATAATAATAATTAATAATATTATTTTTTTCACCAACTTTGTGTTGTGTATTTTTTGGTAATCAAATGAACATGAAGAAACATTCAAATTTAAATCGTCTTTTTGCAGTTTAAAGGGGTCATATGATGCTTTTTTTAAAGATCATTATTTTGTGTATTTGGTGTAACAGAATATGTTGACATGCTTTAATGTTCAAAAAACACATTATTTTTCAAATACTGTACATTATTTTAGTTCCTCTAGGCCCCGCCTCTCTCAAACGCTTCGTTTTCTACAAAGTCCCTCCTTCCGACAAGCGCAGTCTGCTCTGATTGGCCAGCTGACCCAGTGCATTGTGATTGGCCGAACACCGCAAGCACTCGTCGGAAATGTAACGCCCCTTACCATAATCGCATGTTAGAAGACGGGGGACATTGTTGTTTATTTACTTAGCATTGAGTCTCTCCAACTAGGTGACAACGTAGCGTTAAATCACCATTCAACACTCAAACCACCACCGCACTGCCGTCTATTGGACTGCAGAAATATACTAACTTTTCAATCTGCTACGTTACTGACTGTACTGACAAACTATGCTAACACCGTGTCCGTGCCGCAACAGGATGCGACAAAGCGACCGTTGAAAATCATTTGAACTTTGTGTCAGCACGTCATAAATAGAACGAGGCATCAGTTTACTGCATCCAGTGTAGACAACATCACTGATTATAATGGGTTCTATTCTACATCGGACACGAGCGGCGCGACAAAATACAATAGAGTTCTATTGTCGTGCCGCGCGATATGACCGATGTGATAAGCATGAGTTCTGTGCCGCGGCGAGGCTGGTATAAGCATTGACTGAGTGGCCGCGATCAGCTCCGGTGGCCGTAACACAGGCTTTAATGCGCCGCAGACGCGCGCCGTGATGCGCAGATCAGCTCTAGTCTCTAACGCCACTGAATCTGCTGTTAAAAATGAACCATCCATTCATCATATTATCATGCAAAACTAAGAATTAGAATCATTGTAATGTGACGATCAAATATAGGTGGGTGGCGGGCGGATAATTTGAAGCAGTGGAGTCTGGTGAAGTTTGAGCTCATCCGAACATCTCTACACTACAGTGACCTGGGTCAACAGTAGCAAACAATGCAGCGCGCTCTGCTGGACAAACTAAGTAATTACACCATTCAGAAGCATTTAATCTGCGTTATATGTTCTGCAAAAAATTTTTTATATCGGTGACATATCGGCGGCATATTCGCCGATATGACAGGCTCATATCAGCCGATAATATCAGCTAAATTATATATCAGTCGGGCTCTTGAAATTAATACTTTTATTCAGAAAGGATGCAAGCAAGCAAGCAAATTACTTATGCACCAGAACTTTAAAACGTATGCGTTTGGGCCAGTCATTTACATGAAAACAGCGTTTTGGGTCCTTAAAATGAAAACGATACCGTTATTGTCTCTGTGTAGACTACAAAATGCAAATTTGTGAAAACGGTGAAGTCATGTGCTTGCGTATTACATGTTCATGTTGTGTTTCTTCACAATGGTCCCAACTACCGGTCTGGCATGCATAATACTGCGCTTTTAGTCGTTTTCACAGATTTGTGTGAATGGGGGTCATTTTGACAATGTTATCGTCTCTATGCAGAAAAATGCAAAGGAAAAACTTTTCCGTTTTTAGGACATCATTGTTGTGTAAACGTGCCCTTACCCTCTAGCCACATTCCTTTGACTACAATGTACACCCGAAACCTTCAGTGCAGAGTCAAATGACAATATGTTCCAACACTGCAATTACACCGAGAGCTCTGGGATGTACATGAGAGACCTGTTGCTAGGCAGCCACGAGAGACAAGACCCAGGCACATGAAATAAACCCGAGTAAGTTCACTATAATACAAACAGCAAGTAATCAGTGACAACTGATTGTGTAGAAAGAACACCCAGCTGCCAAAAAACAAGATGGTAAATGTAATTGCTGCTTCCAGAACTAACACTTATATTTTTAGATTTATTTTAAACCTGATTTTACAAGCTAATCAAGTTATCTACATACAGCAAATCTGGTAGTGGTGACAAGATACCAGAAATGTTATTTTGCAAACATGTGCAATGAACAGACAGCATCATTTACTTCAAATGACAAAGCATGGTATGAATGAAAGCCCAAACTTTATGGATTTTATGAAAAATAAAACAAATAATGATCAAGATAAGTACACTCACAAGTATTCAAGCTCTAAGAAATATACAGTAGTACATTTTATTTGATCATTACACCACACAACATTTTTAGAATCAATCATTTGAAACATTTCTAAGAACTTGGTGCTTTAAATGAGATTTTTTTCATTTTATCATGAACATTCTTACATGTCATTGACCCACAAACAGAAGTACGCGTCTTGACACTTTGACACCAGTCTTTCTCAGACATTAATATCTCCGGTTGCTGATATTTCTTTCATGAAAACCAGCTGACACCAAATGTGTTAAACTGTTGATATCCATCTTCCTTGGTTACACTCATCCTTATACACGCACAAAAAAAATGTGGGGGATTTTTGTCCTAATTTCAATATGGTTATCAATCACAAAACTGTGTACATATTGTACACATATTATACAAACTCTCTAGGGGTAACCTGGGGTTAATCAAGGGCACAGCAGTTCATATATGAGCCCTTACAGTGTGTGAACGAACAATTTTACAACACCCAACTTTGCAGAAAGGAGGTCAGAGGTTTAATTATTAATAATAAGTGGTGTCTCGTTCACATCAACAGTTTCAGATATAAAGAGCATGGTATCCCGAGTGAGAGCACTTGATTACTTATTTCTTGAGTTGAGAGTAAATCAATAACAATGCTGCATCATGTGCTCAAGCAATCAAAGGCCGAAATGCCAATGCATCTGTGCCCAAGCGAGAGCAAAAGGAGGCAGGCTTCCAGCACAGTAACAGCATAGGTTATGAGGGGTTGAGAGATGTGTTGATCATTACGGCGTCAGACTGAACCCCTGCTCCTCTGATGAGTGACGAGCAGTGGGCAGCAGCACAATCACCTCCCCATTTGTTCTTCTTATCGGAGTCATGAGTTTATATCATGACTTGGCAAGCAGCACAAATTATTCAACTGCTTCTCAGGCCAATAAACACCAAGCTGTCAGCTCTTATTTCAGCTCTCTTGCATAATGAAGTGATGTTCGCTCACACAGAAGTGGAGATGACCCAATTGGACAGGGTGTTGTTTTCTGGATTTGGCATACATGTGGACAGATTCAGGTGGAGTTTTAGACGGTCCACTTGCTACTGCCTTACGGGTTTGAAGTAAGGATGCAACACGATGACACTAATCATCCAACAAACTAATCGATTATTGATTTTAGATTTAAAAGCTGCATGAAAACAAAACTAGAGCTTTGCGGGTTCTGTTAGCTTTGAGGTCATTCACATCTAGTGTAAACTGACAAATTAGTATGCATATGCATCTAGAATTCTTAGTCTTTCTTTTCCAGGAAAACAAAATATAAAATACAGATGGAGCTTGCGAGCAGAGACAAGTTGCATAGAACAGGGTTTCTCATACATTGATTTATTTGTGGCGGCACAAATAGACCGCCACAAATAGTTTCCAAAAGGCTTTGACTCCGCTGAACAAACACGAGCACTGCATGTTTCAAAATCAAAACACGGCACGGGTGCACAATATAACATGCAAGATGAAATGAAAATGACATCGAACATTTTCTAAAGATAGACTTCCTTCAGAAACACAGTGATATAAAAACACCAGCGCCTCGTTTTGATTTTTAAACATGCAGTACGTGTTCATGTTTATTCAACGAAGCCTTTTGGAAAATCGGTCAGTTTTGATACTGTGGCGAGCGCCACAAATAAATAAATTTATGGAAAACATCCCACAGCACAACCAACTGAGCCCAACTTCAGTCTACTCATCACTTTAACTTTAACTGAGTTTGTAGCCGGCGCCATAGCCAGACTGATAAACACACACAGACCGGAAGTTAACTTCGGGCCATGCACGTGCGCCCGATCAAACCGTCTATATAAAACTTGAACCATCAGAATCGGCATCGGCCGATCACCATGACAAGAAATCGGTACTCAGTATCGGCTGCAAAAATCCTGATCGGAGCATCCCTAAAAATAACTGATAAAATCAATCACTGCTATTTTTTCAGACAGATGAAGTTGTAGGCTAATTTTAACATATTTGTAGACGCTATAAAACAAAAGAGCTGTAAAAATTCTAAAACATCTTTTAGAGCTCCTTGTTTTCAGTTTTCAAAATCCATTTGAAAAATATATTACACATTAATGAATAAATCTGTATATATAAATGTATCATGTTTGTATTTTTATTCATGTAAACCAGGGGTTTTCAACCTTTTAGGACATGCCAAGTTTGTCTAATTTCACTCGCGCTCCCCCACACCATTACTGTACGAACTAAATATACTACACAAATATCCATTAAAGATACAGAAGTTACTTAGTTAAGAGCAGCGAGTGAATTCTCTATTGCTGTTTGATTAATATTATTAACATAAGAAATGCACGGATCCGTTATACTGATGTACATTCAATATTTAAAAACAGAACAATAAAACAGAACAGTATCTAAAATATGCGTGTTAGAGAATGTACAAATGGTTAACATTGTTTGCGTCATATACGTCAGAAAAGCAGGTCTGTGCTTTTTTTTTTTTTCTTCTTCTGGCTAACTTAGTTGCTATTCTTGGCTGAATAACTCTAGGTTTTCAAAAGCCTTTTAAAATTAAATATGTACACAGTTTGGATTAAATAAAAGTATAGTCAAATTTTTTAATTAGCATGTTGTTGTGTTTTGCTTTGGTACCAAAATTGGTACCGAGAATCATGGATTTCACTGGTATTGGTACCAAATACTGAAATTTTGGTACCGTGACAAAACTATCGGAGACGATTTAATCGTGCGATTATGAAATCGAAGAAATCGTTCACAATAATGACAGCTGTTTGCATAGCTTCTCAGTGAACTACAACTCTGTGTAGTAAATGCTGCTCCATCCAAGAGCACGTGAAAATACCACATTTAATAACATGTTTTTACTCCAAACTCACTTCATAACGTCAGTCGAGTGTTTGAAATAAATCCTTCTGTGAGATGACGTGGCTTCTTACACAGAATAAGGCACGCAACATATTTCATAGTATTTAAGCAGCGATAAAGGCTATGTCGATTAGCATTGCATTATTATATACTTTATTATAATAAAAATTATAATAAGACGAACTCAGATAAACCATATATTGTCGTAGTCGTGTGTTTATTAGTCACGTTGAGTAGACAGTTAAATCTTCTGTTTATTCAGCGATTTCTTCTGCGAGGCGTATTTGGAGTTTCTCTGGCCTTCGGATGGAGATTTACTACTGATCACAGAACCGTGCTTCACTGAAAGATACGCATGACAATCGCAGCTTCTGCCTAATCGCGATTTATCACCTTTGCGATTTAATTTCGATTAATCGTGCAGCCTTAGTATACCGTTTACACACGTTTCATTGTCTGTTTTAAATCCACATCTGAAGTGTCCCGCTCTGTGCAGCACGCAGTGTCACATGTCCAAACAAACAGCACGCGGTGTCAGTGATTTCGCTCTAATACTTTATAATGATAGCGGATACAACCCGGAAAAACTATAAATGGATTTTTGCCGATAGCTCCAGCAATTAACTATCGGTGCTGATTAATCGGCAAAACTGATCAATCGGTCGACTTCTAATGTATAGGTAAATTTTTGTTTTGCAACAATGTAGGTAGTAGAGGCATGTTTTTCCAATGAGCCTGGGTTGTTCAGGACAGGTAAGCGCTTAAACTACGCATGCAATGTGGTCACACAGATTTCAGACTGTCTCAGATCACAAAATCACAAGACCTCATTTACACCTGTATTCATCGCTGACCACTTGATTCAATTTGATTGAAGTTAATGCCATGTGTAAACAAGGTCTAAAGTCTTGTCAGTAGGTCTTTCATTTTTAAGACAATATTAAAATGTTAAGATTAAGGTAGTTTTAAATATTGTGGTCACAATTATCATTATATTTATTAATAGCCTTATATTGATGATTTGGGGTTTACATTGTGTGTTTCGAGACTATCGACACACATCATGGGTCTATACTGGCTGACTGTCAGTGTGCTAAAAATAAAGTGCTGTGTGGGTGAACTTCAGTACATGGAAAAAGGACCTTGTACAATACAACATTTGCAAGATTATAAGGATTATGACTCTAAACAAAATTTCCGCCATCAAAGCACCAATTCTGTAAAAAACATTCACCACCTTTGACAACAAACCTTATGAACAGTTGATTTTGAAAATGCGTAGTTTTGCATACAAGTTAGGGTTAAGTCTGTCCATTTGAATCACGCAACTGTTATTGGATAATGCCAGCATGACTGCAACTGCCCAACTGAAAATAAACAATGATGATTAAGTCACGTTTTGTGTGTAAATGATCATCTTTTTTTGACGACACCCCACAAGGTGCAGGAACAGGGCGTTTCAAAAAAACGGTTGCTGAGAAATTGTGTCATAGGAGCAAGCTGAAACACAGTCAAGTCAACTATCAATAGCACTCCTTCCACATTTAGCTCATCTGCATGGAACGATGTGAAGATGCAGCGAGGCACACTCACACACTACACGGATGACCAGAGAAAAAAATGCTAACAAGGCAGAGTAAAATAGAGAGACGGGTATGTAAACATACACCAATGCATTGCAATGAATTAATTACAAAAATATAAAAATCGATTATCCATTTTAGTTATGTTCGTGTGTATATTTTTGCCTTTTTCAAATGTGAAAATTAAACGTGGGTGCAGCAGCTAATATTTAAAATGAAATATTTCATCATAATTGTCATACCAAAATTGTCAAAATGAATGAAGAATCAGACAGAATCGAGACCAAATGTCAGATTTCGTAAAGCACTGCATCATTTAAAAGAATCACAGTGGAATCAAATCCCCGTCAGAGTAAATATTTACACCCTGATCTGCTGACCTACACTGCTGATCAAGCCTGAACCCTGAATACAAATATAAATCACAAAACCAACACGCTATTAATCAGCACAGACTTCATCACAATACGCTGACTGCTTCCCTCACTACATCTTCATCAGTACTTACTAATTAACCAGACCATCTGCTTACTGAGAGACAAATGGCCCAACTGGCCTTGTAGAAAGTGGTCTTAAAAATAATATTCATTACATGTAGATGGTTCAATGTGATTAAACATGATTATAAAGTGCTTGTAATTACCAAGTCATCTTTCTAAAAGACCTTCTAACCAAGTAAATCATTCACGTTTGCTTGAGTTTACGCGTTGGCTTACTGTAAGTCATAAGGGAAGTAGGCCTAAACACCTTTGTCCGAACATATCTATTGCGTTTTAAATTATGGGTGGCACTTACTTCTAATTATGGGGGAACTTTCACTCAAAATGACAGAAACAAATCATTTCAAATTATAAAGTTATGCTTATAAATAGAGGTCGACCGATAGTGGATTTTGCCGATACCGATAGCTAGGTTGGACCACACTGTCCGATACCGATTAACTAACCGATAGTTTTTTAAATGGATACTGAACAAAAACTAAAATAGTGCTTTATTAAAAAAACAGTACTGAACCATACTAGTAGTAGTAGTAATAATAATAATAAAAATGTTGAAATTAACACACTCTAACACGGAACAATACTTAAACAGCTTTCATTAATCTTAATGCTACAAATGGACTCTTATTTTAAAGTGTTACCATTTAATTTCGACAGTCATGCTTAAAGATGCACATCTTTAAATATATACACAAAGGCCATAGCATTAAAATGATATACATATGGATATTGTATGTATACTCTCACACTTTAACTGCTTCTATTCTTGAACACTTGATGATTATCTAATCAAAATAAAAGCGCAGCGCTGAGTCTAGGAGAACTCACCGGTATCACACACACTCCGGACGCGTCGCGTTCAACTCGAGCAGCGGTCTAAAACAGTTTATTTAATCACCAAACGGACACAAGTTTACTTAAGAATGAACAATTTGGTATAGATGAGTTTGAAGTTCGGTGTTTAAAAAATGGAGCAAACGGAAAGGGAAAGCGCGATCTATATTATAGCTCTATAAATGAAGCATTAACAACAATTCGGGACAAATATAATGTAATTTAATGGAAAGCTATGTGAATGGCGCGGCAGGATTTTCTGTCGGCTGCATTTAAACCCGCGTCTGAAGTTTCCCGCTCTGTTCAGCGTGCAGTATCACGCGTCTAAACAAATCGCACATGCTGTCAGTGATTTCAACCACTAGAGGCCGCTCTCGCACTGTGTAATGACAGCAGACCCTTCTCAGCCGCTCCAGCAACGGACGCAACCCGGAAAACTATCGGCATGGATTTTTGCCGATAACGATAGTTCCAGCAAAAAAACTATCGGTGCCGATTAATCGGCAAAACCGATACATCGGTCGACCTCTACTTATAAATAAACCTTATTTGTCATTTTGACTGAATGAGCTGTATTTGGCGTCATGCTCTATTTTTATCCATAAGGAAAATAATGTTTTAATGTGACACAAGAGGTATCACAAGAGTATCTGTGACGAGAGCTCTTTTCAGTCTGCTAGCTGTGTTCTGTTTCACCTGATTTTTGTTTCTGCTGTAAATATTTGGAGGAGACAACAGATACTGTGTTCTTGTGGTCTACTCTCCTGATTTAATGAACATAAATAATTCACTGGAATCTCGTTTTGCTCCTCAAATCATCTCTCGTGCCTCTTTCCCAGTTTGTTTTCACATGGGTGTTTTAAAACTAATTTTCTCACTGCTAATCCCTATCAGCGGAGTTTACTGGAAATTTATTAGAGAGGGCAAATATAATGTGTGTCAAAATGACAGAAAGCACTTTGAATAATGCATCAATGTTCCAGATAATAAACGTTTTTCAGTCACGCAACATTTGCGTATGTTACATAATAAAGACTTGTCAATATAGACTCATGTGAGCTTTTGAGGTTATTCATGGTCTGCTGAAAGTAATTTGTTAATACGTTGACATTTTAAAGGGATAGTTCACCCAAAAATGAAAATGTGACGTTTCTCTGCTTACCCGCAGGGCATCCAAGTTGTAGGTGACTTTGTTTCTTCAGTAGAACACAGATGATGATTTTTAACTTTAACCGTTCCAGTCTGTCAGTCTTATAATGCATGGCAATGGTAACAAAATCTATGAGAGTAAAAAAAACATGCACAGACAAATCCAAATTAAAGCATACAGTATAAATGCATATGTATACACTCTCACACACACACATATATAACACACATACACACAAATATACTGTGTGTGTGTGTGTGTGTGTGTGAGAGAGAGAAAGAGTGTGTGTGTGTGTGTAAGAGAGAGAGAGAGAGAGTGAGAGTGTGTGTGTGTGTGAGAGAGAGAAAGAGAGAGTGGGTGTGTGTGTGTGTGTGAGAGAGAGAAAGAGAGAGTGGGTGTGTGTGTGTGTGTGAGAGAGAGAAAGAGAGAGTGGGTGTGTGTGTGTGTGTGAGAGAGAGAAAGAGAGAGTGGGTGTGTGTGTGTGTGTGAGAGAGAGAAAGAGAGAGTGGGTGTGTGTGTGTGTGTGAGAGAGAGAAAGAGAGAGTGGGTGTGTGTGTGTGTGTGAGAGAGAGAAAGAGAGAGTGGGTGTGTGTGTGTGTGTGAGAGAGAGAAAGAGAGAGTGGGTGTGTGTGTGTGTGTGAGAGAGAGAAAGAGAGAGTGGGTGTGTGTGTGTGTGTGAGAGAGAGAAAGAGAGAGTGGGTGTGTGTGTGTGTGTGAGAGAGAGAAAGAGAGAGTGGGTGTGTGTGTGTGTGTGAGAGAGAGAAAGAGAGAGTGGGTGTGTGTGTGTGTGTGAGAGAGAGAAAGAGAGAGTGGGTGTGTGTGTGTGTGTGAGAGAGAGAAAGAGAGAGTGGGTGTGTGTGTGTGTGTGAGAGAGAGAAAGAGAGAGTGGGTGTGTGTGTGTGTGTGAGAGAGAGAAAGAGAGAGTGGGTGTGTGTGTGTGTGTGAGAGAGAGAAAGAGAGAGTGGGTGTGTGTGTGTGTGTGAGAGAGAGAAAGAGAGAGTGGGTGTGTGTGTGTGTGTGAGAGAGAGAAAGAGAGAGTGGGTGTGTGTGTGTGTGTGAGAGAGAGAAAGAGAGAGTGGGTGTGTGTGTGTGTGTGAGAGAGAGAAAGAGAGAGTGGGTGTGTGTGTGTGTGTGAGAGAGAGAAAGAGAGAGTGGGTGTGTGTGTGTGTGTGAGAGAGAGAAAGAGAGAGTGGGTGTGTGTGTGTGTGTGAGAGAGAGAAAGAGAGAGTGGGTGTGTGTGTGTGTGTGAGAGAGAGAAAGAGAGAGTGGGTGTGTGTGTGTGTGTGAGAGAGAGAAAGAGAGAGTGGGTGTGTGTGTGTGTGTGAGAGAGAGAAAGAGAGAGTGGGTGTGTGTGTGTGTGTGAGAGAGAGAAAGAGAGAGTGGGTGTGTGTGTGTGTGTGAGAGAGAGAAAGAGAGAGTGGGTGTGTGTGTGTGTGTGAGAGAGAGAAAGAGAGAGTGGGTGTGTGTGTGTGTGTGAGAGAGAGAAAGAGAGAGTGGGTGTGTGTGTGTGTGTGAGAGAGAGAAAGAGAGAGTGGGTGTGTGTGTGTGTGTGAGAGAGAGAAAGAGAGAGTGGGTGTGTGTGTGTGTGTGAGAGAGAGAAAGAGAGAGTGGGTGTGTGTGTGTGTGTGAGAGAGAGAAAGAGAGAGTGGGTGTGTGTGTGTGTGTGAGAGAGAGAAAGAGAGAGTGGGTGTGTGTGTGTGTGTGAGAGAGAGAAAGAGAGAGTGGGTGTGTGTGTGTGTGTGAGAGAGAGAAAGAGAGAGTGGGTGTGTGTGTGTGTGTGAGAGAGAGAAAGAGAGAGTGGGTGTGTGTGTGTGTGTGAGAGAGAGAAAGAGAGAGTGGGTGTGTGTGTGTGTGTGAGAGAGAGAAAGAGAGAGTGGGTGTGTGTGTGTGTGTGAGAGAGAGAAAGAGAGAGTGGGTGTGTGTGTGTGTGTGAGAGAGAGAAAGAGAGAGTGGGTGTGTGTGTGTGTGTGAGAGAGAGAAAGAGAGAGTGGGTGTGTGTGTGTGTGTGAGAGAGAGAAAGAGAGAGTGGGTGTGTGTGTGTGTGTGAGAGAGAGAAAGAGAGAGTGGGTGTGTGTGTGTGTGTGAGAGAGAGAAAGAGAGAGTGGGTGTGTGTGTGTGTGTGAGAGAGAGAAAGAGAGAGTGGGTGTGTGTGTGTGTGTGAGAGAGAGAAAGAGAGAGTGGGTGTGTGTGTGTGTGTGAGAGAGAGAAAGAGAGAGTGGGTGTGTGTGTGTGTGTGAGAGAGAGAAAGAGAGAGTGGGTGTGTGTGTGTGTGTGAGAGAGAGAAAGAGAGAGTGGGTGTGTGTGTGTGTGTGAGAGAGAGAAAGAGAGAGTGGGTGTGTGTGTGTGTGTGAGAGAGAGAAAGAGAGAGTGGGTGTGTGTGTGTGTGTGAGAGAGAGAAAGAGAGAGTGGGTGTGTGTGTGTGTGTGAGAGAGAGAAAGAGAGAGTGGGTGTGTGTGTGTGTGTGAGAGAGAGAAAGAGAGAGTGGGTGTGTGTGTGTGTGTGAGAGAGAGAAAGAGAGAGTGGGTGTGTGTGTGTGTGTGAGAGAGAGAAAGAGAGAGTGGGTGTGTGTGTGTGTGTGAGAGAGAGAAAGAGAGAGTGGGTGTGTGTGTGTGTGTGAGAGAGAGAAAGAGAGAGTGGGTGTGTGTGTGTGTGTGAGAGAGAGAAAGAGAGAGTGGGTGTGTGTGTGTGTGTGAGAGAGAGAAAGAGAGAGTGGGTGTGTGTGTGTGTGTGAGAGAGAGAAAGAGAGAGTGGGTGTGTGTGTGTGTGTGAGAGAGAGAAAGAGAGAGTGGGTGTGTGTGTGTGTGTGAGAGAGAGAAAGAGAGAGTGGGTGTGTGTGTGTGTGTGAGAGAGAGAAAGAGAGAGTGGGTGTGTGTGTGTGTGTGAGAGAGAGAAAGAGAGAGTGTGTGTGTGTGTGTGTGTGTTTATTTTATTTTACTTTATTTATTTACTTATTTGTATTTTTTTAATGATGCAGGTGTATGAAGATAATGATAACCTCTGAAATTAGCCAAAAAAATATATATTTTCAAGGTAATGGAATCAATAGTATTTCAGTAACAGTTTTATAAGGCATTTGGGTTAAAAAGCCTTGTTTTTGAGGCTAAAGGCCACCTTTTTTTTTCTTTTTTAATTTGTGGTTAGAAAGTTGTTTTTTTGTAAGGAGTCTCTTATTGAGTCACAAAGGCTGCATTTATTTGATTAAAACTACAGAAAAAAACATAATTCCTGTTGATAGCTAACTGCCGGTCAGAAGTTTAGAATAATTATGATTTTTTAAAATGTTTTTCACAGAAGTCTCTTATACCAAGGCTGCTTTTATTTGAACAAGAATACAATAAAAAGCGTCTTCATTGTCAAATGATCCTAATATGCTGATTTGCTACTAAATTTGTATTTGTATTCAATTATTAATAATGGTTCTTATTATCAATATTGAAAACTGTTTTTGCTGCTTAATATTTTTTGTGGAAATCATGATTTTTCCGTATTCTTATATGAATGATGAATAGAAAATTCATATAACAGCATTTATTTAAAATATAATTTCTTATAAATGTCTTTACTGTGCACTTTTGATCTATTCAATGCATCCTTGCTGAATGAAAGTATTAATTTCTTTATATATATATATATATATATATATATATATAAATTGTACTGATCCTCAACTTGTGAATGGTGTATCATGGTTTCCACAAAAAGATGAAGCAACACACTGCACCATAGCTTCATTTAATAACAGCAGAAGAAGGAGTTGCTCCTATATCCACACTATACTGTATCACCATAGCAACCCACTCCCCAAAGCCTTTTCCTTATGCAGTGTGCTCACCATATTTAAAGGGGTCATATGATGTTGCTAAAAAGAACATTATGTTGTGCATTTGGTGTAATGAAATGTGTTTATGCGGTTTAAGGTTAAACACATTATTTTCCACATACTGTACATTATAGTTTCTCCTCTATGCCCCGCCTTTCTGAAACACGTACATTTTTACAAAGCTCATCGTCTGAAAAGCGAGGTGTGCTCTGATTGGCCAGCTATCCAGTGCGTTGTGATTGGCCGAATTAGATTGGCCCCTTACCATATTGTGATGATGCCCTGTCAGGCCGAAGCGATGATTCAAAAACATTAAAACCCATTATAAACGAGGCATTTGTTGTTTTGTATATAAGGTTCTAATCTGTGCCCTTTACACAAAGAAGAAGAAAAACACAAATAAAGAACAGCCTTCCATTAAGTGTTGTTAAAGCTATGAAATAACATGTATACACTGTAAACATTTCATCTAGCTACAACTTTTAATTGCTTTTAGTCAAATCAAACAGTTACGATTTATAGTGAGACGTTAATTGAATCCAACCAGCTTTAATTTCTTATACTGATCATCAGGTTAAATCTTTGAGAAAAATGACAGAAATTATTATAAAAAGTTAAATAGAGGGTTAAATACTTAATCGTAACATAATAGTGTGTAAAAATGCATCACAAGAACAAATATATTGATATTTGAATATTTTATTGGCAACAATTTTACAATAAGGTTTCACTTGTTAACATTAATTAACATAAACTAACAAACGTCTATAGCATTTATTAATGTCAATCTCAACATTTACTAATATGTTTAAGATCAAAAGTTGTATTTGTTAACATTAATTGATGCTGCATAAACTAACATGACCATAATCATTTTTATTAAAATTAACAATTAAAAGTTAAGCTAACCCTTAACCCTTAGTTCATGTTAGTTAATGCATTAACTAATGTTAAGAGTGTTACTATATAATTTTTTATTATTTATTTTATGAATATATTAGTAAGGTGAGACTTCATCTCAACACCATCAACGTTTTTGTGCTAACTCTATATTTTATTTCTGATTGTGATTTTTTGAAATTGGTTTTGCAATTAGGC
Organism: Sinocyclocheilus grahami; assembly: GCF_001515645.1. Lineage (NCBI taxonomy): Eukaryota > Metazoa > Chordata > Actinopteri > Cypriniformes > Cyprinidae > Sinocyclocheilus > Sinocyclocheilus grahami. Next base: position 651,476 of record NW_015506211.1, on the reverse strand, counting down.
ACAAACCAGAACAAATTCAAGCCATTTAACCTCGCCAGCATCATTGCAGGTCTCAGTAGTATAAGCAGGGCCAATCATATTTCAGCTCGTATACAAAAAAAACAAATCACATCCTTTCAAACCAATAGCTATCAGAAATCAGATTAGCTAATGAGGAGGGAGGTGTTTTGTGGCCTCCTTGGGTTTAAGGGCACGGGTTTCACGCTCTCTCTGCTCTTTAGGTACCAGAACTGCAGAAGAGGGTCTCTGTGTCTTCATTGCTGCTGAGAATACATCTGAGGAGCACACATCACTTCCACAACGCGGCCAACGGTCAGTGTCTGCTTCTTGACATATACTACTGCTGTGAAGTTATTGTTGCTGTAGTCAGGAATCTAAATCAGAATTTTTCATTCATAATACAGAAGTAAATTTTTTTTTCATTGCGATGCATTGCATCCTTGCATTTTCCCAAGGTCATAAGTAATATGAGGTTACTACTTTATTGGTAAAATTGCACATTTGAGCTGATGCATATAAAAAAATGCATACTGATTTAGTATTTTGATGGCTCTCTAATTGAAATGTATATTTGTAGTACTTAGTTTTTGAAGAAACATGGCACTCGCAGGACACCTGAAGCAAAATGACATTGCAGCAGCTATCCAGGCTTGTCAAGGTGTGACTCACACACACACACACACACACACACACACACACACACACACACACACACACACACTCTCACACAAACACACACAAACACACACACACACACACACACACACACACACAAACACACAGACTGGGAATTCACTTTCTCCCCGGTCAAATTAACATGTCTTTCCAGCAGGGTGTTTGACTCTATCAGTGAAGAAAATAACGTAGATCTGCGTGTGTGAAGTATCCCCACTTTCATATTTACAGAATGCACAAAAAAATTCTGAAAAGTGTTATATTATATTATATTATATCTAACATTTGGGGCTTATTTGGAAACACCACCTAAAGATTTCTGCTTAAATTTTAAAAATTAGTTGAATTTCTTTCCAAATAGATTTTTAAAAATAAATAGAATACATTTTTAATACATGAATTGGACAATATTGACTAGAAAACTCCCCCCAAAAATTTGTCTGTTCAAAACAAAAACTTGAAGGGTTAGTTCACCCAAAAATGAATATTAGGCTGTGTTTTACTCACCCCCGAGGCATCCTAGGTTGTTAACAGGAGCAAAGGAAACAAAGTTTCCTTACTTTAGCAAAGGAAAACTTACAAACATGCATTGATTCGCTACAGAAGGCTTTGTTCACCCCCGGAGCCGTGTGAGACACTTTTTTTTTTATGGATGGGCGCTTTTTATTTCTCTTCTTTTGGACTGATGCATGCAACACCTGCTGAGTGCCATTAAACATCTTGAAAGATCAAAGACAATTTTTAATATAACTCCGACTGGATTCGTCTGAAAGAAGAAAGTCATATACACCTAGGATGCCTCGGGGGCGAGTAAAACACAGCCTAGTTTTCATTTTTGGGTGAACTAATCCTTTAAGTTTGCATTAATTTAGAGCAGCACTTTCATATTTACAGTGTGTACCAAGATTTTCTAAAAAGAGTTTTAAATATATCTGAACAGTATCAAATATTTAGGACAGCATTTCACTTGTTTTTTTTTCTCGCCTTTCTTCTTTTTCTCTCAGAATTCTGCGCCTTGCTGAAATGAAAATGTGATGAATGTCTTCACTGACTTGAACTTCATTTCATGATTCTCTCTTATTTATTTGCATGCATGACCTATTATTGCTTTTTATGTGAGTTGCTTATTAAAATATGTTTAGCAAGTCTTTGTAGTAAATGTGCAAATTGGGAACAAATAAAAACTTGCTTCTGTAACTAGTGATCATATGAAACTGCTCAATAAAAGTCTCCAAATACGGAAATTCTTTTCTCCAGATTCCAGCTTTGCCTCGTGTGATCTTTTATTATTTTCAAGTGTATGAAATACATGACATGACAACAATAAAAAAACAACACAATAAATAAAATAAATATTAGAGATATAAAAACAGACTTTTAATTTTGGAGAGGAAAATCACATCCAAATCAATATAGGAATAAGAAAGCATTACAAACATTACAAAGAAAAAAAAGATATTAAAATCATATTAATTTAATAATAGGAGGATACACTGCAAAAAAACGTACGTTTTACAAGAAAATACTACTTCGGTCTTTTATATGTCAACATTTCATGTTTATTTCAATGTGTTAAACTTCTTATAAGTAATTTCTGAGTGAAAATTGTTTCCACGTTTTTTTTCTCTCTAGTGGAAATGAGAAATTAAAAAAATGGCTCAAATAATTTTTCAAAGTTGTAAATAAAACAGTTTTTCAAGACAATAGTATTTCAGTCTTTCTACATCAACATTTCCTGTTTGATTTCTTTGTGAAATTTACCAGCAATTTCTGAATACAGATTGCTTCATACTAGATCCTGCAGCAATGCTTTTATCAGCGTACAATAAAACCGAAGGGTGTTATGAAGCTTTCATCTTCAGATTGCACAATGTAGGCCATGTCAATTGAGTAATAATTCAATATGAACACTGAAACCAATAATATCTGCTGTGACATCAACACACACTTCTGCTAAAGTTTCAGTATTGATCATAATAAGCCACTGAGCGTTGCTGTGAATTATTCTTATCACGCAATGACACGATTTACGGCCTTGAGACGCCGTTTACTGCAGCACTGCTCTCCGTCCAGAGTTTCTAACCTGGAAGAGAGACCCGATCCGGCCCAATCAAACAAACACACGTTCAGGGATATATCTGATGTGCTTATCAGCCCTTTTGTACACGTGTCAAATTAAGGAGGAATGAAAGTACACATCTTGATGATACGGTGGGAACAGACATCTGCTTAACCTGAGTTGGCTGAGGGCCTCATGATCTATAGGGTCCCACAAATGGTTCTGAACATCGTTTGTGAGACTAAAAATAGCCCAACTTGACTACTGGACACATTTTTTCAACACTATTCCAAACGTAGACCCACATGCAGTATCTGTTACTGAGCACTGAATTCCTGTAAATGGGGAGGCTGAGGGTATATAAGCTGGGACCCCCAGAAGTCTGAGTCACACCTCGACTAACTCCTTCGGTTTTTCACTCGCCTTAGACAAGCGCAAGGTGAGTCCGTGCAGCAGATGCATTCGTCTACAGAGGCTCGTCGGCATAGTAATACTTTAGGATCAGGCTTTTTATCATGGCAGCACACGGACAGGGCCTGTGGAATATGTTGTGTTGGTGACGGGGAGCATCAGGAGGCATCTGTGCTTCGCTGTGGATGCAGAGGCTAAAGACGGGAGACCTTGGACGCTTGACTCTGAGGATAACTAGATGATAAAGAAATGTCGAACGCTTTGCGATCAGTTAGTGTTAACTGCATGGGTAGTGCTTTAGTGCTCTCGGCCTCTGTTGATATGTGCAAATGTTTATGTTGCATCTGTGAAAGAGGAAAATCGGGCACGGCTGACGGATCTAGAATTTAGACCGTCCATGATGCCTGTGTAGGCGTCGTGTTTGGGAATACAGAGTTGTTTTTTAATGTACTGCATTGCATAAGTGTTGTGAGGTGTTCTTATTCAACATTCTGCTATTTTGCAGCTTAATCAGAACCAGAACCAGAACCATGGCCGTTGCTGCTATGCTCGCCGCAGCTGATGTGGATGCTGCTATTGCTGCCTGCCAGGGTAAGACATCATGTGATAATCTCACATTACAACTCATCACAACTGGGTAAACACTATGTAATAAATGCCATTCAGAAGTCATTCACAACTGCTTAACAGATCGGCAGTTCCAGTACATTCAAATATAAAGACGGAATAATCAAACAATGACATTTCTGACTTTACGAGTACACATCAACTAATGATCTGTGAAGAACTGCAGAAGGCAGTGGTGTCTGCTAATGATTTTAAAGAGATTCATTAAATATTAGCTGCTACCAACAACATAAATGTAATCTAAAGATTTGATATAGACATGACTCGTATAGACTAATGCATAAACAAATAATGCTTAAGAGGTGTAAAGAATATAAACGATTGTAAGATTTCTAAGATATTATTATCTAATATTTCAGGTATATGCAAACTAGTGCTGTCAAACGATTAATCGCGATTAATCGCATCCAAACTAAAAGTTTTCGTTTACATAATATATGTGTGTGTACTGTGTATATGCATGTATAAATACAAACACATGCATGTGTATATATTAAAGAATATGTTATGTTTATATATTAAATATATATAATATAAATATATAAATGTATATACATGTAAATATTTTCAAAATATGTACTGAATGTTTGTGTATTTATATATACATAATCAGTACACATGCATATATATTATGTAAACAAAAACTTTTATTTTGGACGCAATTAATCATTTGACAGCACTAATGCAAACATGATCTAAAGGTTTCTGCTTAAATTAAAACATTTTTAATAAATTAATTGGACTAAATATTAAATTGCATAGGAACTCCTTTAACACTATTTTTTTTTTTAAATAACCTAAAAATGGTAGCATCTAAAGTGACTGGTTTTATCCAAGTCAAAAATATTAATGTTGCCGAATCAATCAAAACATTAATTTCTACATTCATTTATATACTACTTTCATAGATGAAATCAGGTAGAAATAGCTCTTTAAGATAACAATTACAGGTTATATTGATAGTTTTGATTAGTTGAATAGTTTTGGTCGATACACTTCTATGTAATATTTCTGTACTTTTGATTTATTCTAACATGTATTTGATGACACAAAACCAGTCAGAAGGGTCGATTTTTAGAAATTGAGATTTATGCATCATCTGAAAGCTGAATAAATAATCTTTCCATTGATGTATGGTTTGTTAGGATAGGACAATATTTGGCTGAGATACAACTATTAGAAAATCTGGAATCTGAGGGTGCAAAAAAATCTAAATATTGAGAAAATCATCTTTAAAGTTGTTCAGATGAAGTTCTTAGCAATGCATATTACTAATCAAACATTAAGTTTTGATATATTTACAGTAGGACATTTACAAAATATCTTCATGGAACATGATCTTTACTTAATATCCTAATGATTTTTGGCATACAAGAAAAATCGATAATTTTGACCCATACAGTGTATTTTTGGCTATTGCTATAAATAGACTGGTTTTGTGCTCCAGGGTCACAAATGTGAAAAATAAGAAGAGTAAGACATGCATGTGCAAACCTTTGACCGGTGAATGTTGAAAGGAACATACGGGTCTCTTAGTGAGCATCACAACCTATTTTGTCTACAACATTTTGATCAAACCTAAACCCAAACCTCTCTCCACACGCAGCTGCTGACTCCTTCAACCACAAGGCTTTCTTCGCCAAGGTCGGTCTGGCCGCCAAGAGCGCTGATGACGTCAAGAAGGCTTTCGCCATCATTGACCAGGACAACAGCGGCTTCATTGAGGAGGAGGAGCTGAAGTGAGACTCTTTATTAATCATTCACACTGGATAGTGTAAAAGAGCGGCAGTCGAGGGCTTAATAACAGGCCTGTGCTCTTCCTGTAGGCTGTTCCTGCAGAACTTCAAGGCCAGTGCCAGGGCTCTGACCGACAAAGAGACCAAGGCCTTCCTCTCTGCTGGTGACAGTGATGGTGATGGCATGATTGGAGCTGAAGGTACGTGAAAAATGGCATCTTGACCCCATGTTACATCTCAGATGAGATCAAGAAGTCTAAGTGCTTTTTGAGCTTGGTAGTGGAGCTTGCCTTTTTTTAGTGAGAAAGCTTGGGAATAAACTCCACAAGTCGAGTAAAGCCTACAGTATATCACAGAGGAAACTGAAGGCAAATGGCTTGAAATAGTTTGTGATATTTGTTTGAAATCTCTTTATATATATCACAACATAACATCACTCGAGGCTTGTTTGGTCAGGCCAATAGTTCAGATTTCTACTCGCTCTGCCAACATTTACACTGGCCTGTTCAAAATGTACATTTGTAACTGTAGATTTTTACACGTATATTTTGATATTCGTGACCCTGGAGCACAAAAGCAGTGTTAAGTCGCTGGGGGATATTTGTAGCAATAGCCAACAATACATTGTATGGGTCACAATTATACATTTTTCTTTTATGCCAAAAATCATTAGGATATTAAGTAAAGATCATGTTCCATGAAGATATTTTGTAAATTTCCTACTGTAAATGTATCAAAACTTAATGTTTGATTAGTAATATGCATTGCTAAGAACTTCATTTGGACAACTTTAAAGATGATTTTCTCAATATTTAGATTTTTTTGCACCCTCAGATTCCAGATTTTCAAATAGTTGTATCTCGGCCAAATATTGTCAAACCATAAATCAATGGAAAGCTTATTTATTCAGCTTTCAGATGATCTAGAAATCTCAATTTTAAAAAATTGACCCTTATGACTGGTTTTGTGCTCCAGGGTCACATTTATTTAAATATATATTAAAAAAATTATACTACACATTTTCCACAGATATAAATGTATTTATTTTTCATAATATTTGAAGTTTTCTTTACAAAGAAAATTTGCAATAATATTTTCAACCCATACTTAAGAATACTAACAGGGGAAACATTAAAAAAATGTAAATTTCTAATTGCAGATGTCATTTTTTTACATATATATTCTACTTAAATATACATTTATTAATGTGCAAAGTTTAAAAATACAATTTATTATTACACATTTTCCACACATATAAATGTGTTGATTTATTTTCATCCAATCGTAAGTTCTTTGCATGGAAAATGTGCAATAACTTTTTTTTATCCCATTCTTATGGATGCTACTGAGTGAAACATTTTTAAAAATGTAAATAAATGCATATAAATATATTCACTTTTTTAGCCAATTTTAAGTTTCCCACACATATAAATGCATTTTTTTCATTTTCTTTATTCTTCGTTATTGACATTTTAAGTTTTCAATAACATTTTATGGATTGCCACCAAGTGAAAAAATTCAAATTGTATATGTACTTTTTACATATATATTTGATATTTACAAATAATTATTCATATACATAATATTCATTATTATACATTTTCCACATAATATCTTTGTAAAGAAAACTTAACATTTGAATTATACATTAAGTCATTCTTGCGATTTGAGTTAAATGATAGAGTAGGTATCTTCACTGTAGAGTAGGATGACGAGCAGTAGTGCAGTTTAACAACACTCTCAGGCCCTTTACGATCTTTGGAAATGAAATTGGTGAAATTTGCAGAATTGCAGAAGGGTAATCTCATCTATGTCTCATCTTTGTCTCATCTCACAGAGTTTGCTGCTCTTGTAAAGGCTTAATTTTTCATCTGACCGAGACCCTTCCAATACCAAGGAACCAGACCTCACGACCTTTCTCACACCTTTCTCAGCTGAACTTTTTTTTAATATGGTCTTATTTATGACTGACTTTGGACAGCTGACTCAGTTTTGATGAGGGTATTGTTTGTGTTAGTTGGATGCTGTATTTTAAGCCCACTGGCTTGTGCACATGTACAATCTTGAATGCACTTCTGGGGGAAGAGTGAAAAACGAGGAATAAATATAGTTTTGGTGTAACATGTCTTTGAAGCAGAATCTTTTCGGTTTGTTGCCTTGGCCGTTAATCAACGTTCCCGCTGTCGGGATGTCCTCCCGGGAAGCTCTCATGACAATACACTCATGGTCAGGGATGTCCTGCAGGCCTTGGCTCTTGGCACGAGGCTCCGGAGATATGCTGAGATCCACTGGAAGGGATTTGCAGAGGATAGTTTTCACATGCCCAATTAAGAGTCCATGGCAGCTTTCTGAATGCTCAGAATAGCTCATCGAACACTCAAACAAAGTGCCAGCCAAGCTCAGTCTTCCAAAACCCATTAAACGCCCTGCAATGGGCGCGGCGACTTCATTAGAGCAACTTGTAATAACGTGCTACTAACCATAATGGTGCATAAAACCATTGTTGACATTCCTAAATCGTATAGCTTTTAGACAATTTATATAATTACCCTTAATTCTAAATTTAGAGTGACCATATGTCCTCTTTTTCCTGGCCAGGATTTCTAAACTGCCTAAAAAGTCCGGGTTAAAATGTTTTCCTATTCTCTGTACGGTCCCCATATATTATACATGTACACGAATTTGCATTGCTTTGCAGAATAGATCCCACCTTCTTGCATTGGTCGATTATGAACAATACCTGCACGCTATTGGTATTGCTTTTCAGTCATGTCCGTCAGAGAGCATGAAAACAATAGGGAAACAAAGCCGGAACCCGGACATTTTAGGCAATTTTGAAATCCCGGACAGGATATGTCTGATAAAAACCAGGACGTGTCCAATGTAAAACAACTTCCAGTTCAGTATTAGTGAAACAGAAAGAGTTTCTGACTGTAAAAGCAGTCAAGCAGGATGAACTGCTGCTCTCTGCTGTTTGAAGGTTGTATGCAACTGTCCGGAGTGAATTGATAGTTACACACTTTATACTATTCATACACACACACACACACACACACACACAAGAATCGAAATTCACATCAAACCTTGATAAGTTCATTGAAAAAGGTTCAATCAAATATTGATTTAGTAACTATATATTAGTAAAGTAAATTCAAGATTACAATATCTCAAATGGAGAACACGGAAATATAACTATAATAACTGAGGGCTGAGTTACAGAAGGTTAACCTGTTAACAGGTTAAAAGAAAACCAGGACAAATTCGGACAACACTTTTAATGTGGCAAAATCTAACACAGCAAATGCAAACATAAATCTCACGCAAAAAGAACTATCAGTGCTATAATTAAAAGAACAAATGAAGCATGTTACATGTAATATAAGCAAACCCAACCGGAGCGTCCATACGCAGAGCACAAACAGAAATCTCCCTTTGAAAAGTCTCCCTTCATGTAACCCAGTGAGCAAGTGTCCATAGGAATATGTCCATGCACTATCAGCAGCGTGTATTATTAGCATGCAAGTATATGATGTACTTTTTTTTCAAACGCACCTTTTTAAGCTTCTTCATTTTTGGAGATAAATATAGTACAGTGTGAATGCTGGGCGCATGTCAACCGGGCCCTCGGCCGGCGGGTGTCTATTACATTATGATTCATATTTGGAGTCGCTGAAGGTATATAAGGGGGAGATCAGGGGCCCGGAGATCACTGCAGTTCACAGCTCGAGTCTTCTGAAACTACCTTCAGCACCAAAAGACAAAAGAGGTGAGTTTGCACAGGGGACCCAGTCTATCTACAGAGAAAAAAACTGGACTGGTACATCCTGAATTGGCAGAGATTTGTTTCGGAGCAATCGATAACGGAAATTAAAAGCTTGCATCATCCTAAATTTTCTCTTCATCTGAATCGCCTGTGGGATTTTTATGCCTGCTGGTTTATTTTAAGAGGACCTCGTGGTCACACACACACACACACACACCGGACTCTTTGGGATTTAACATACTCGTAACTCATATCCACACGTGACACGCTTCCCTTTTCGCTGTCTTTTATGGGATTTGCATGGTTGAAATGATGCCATGGTATTAGATTAAACAAGTAACCTTAATAACTGCATGACTGTTAAATGTCCATATGGAGGAGACAAACTGGGCTAAATGCATTTGAGCTTCCGGAGCTCAAACAATGAAAGTTGTGTGTAATATTTCCTGTTTTAATATCCATTTAGCTAACGATGGCATTCGCCGGAGTCCTGAGCGACGCTGACATCACTGCAGCACTGGAGGCATGCAAGGGTGAGACACCTCGAGCGGACAGATCTTTAACACACCGTCTTCCATTAAAGCCTGTATTTATCAGTCTTCTGTATTTCCCACACAGCTGCTGACTCCTTCAACCACAAGGCTTTCTTCGCCAAGGTCGGTCTGGCCAGCAAGTCTGCTGATGATGTGAAGAAGGCTTTCGCCATCATTGATCAGGACAAGAGTGGCTTCATTGAGGAGGATGAACTCAAGTAAGAGAAAAAAAACTGATTGAGCTTTTAAACTCCATCAATGCAATCTCTGTTCTCATAAACGCTGGTGAATTGTGCATGCGCAGACTGTTCCTGCAGAACTTCAAGGCTAATGCCAGGGCACTGACTGACGGCGAGACCAAGATTTTCCTGAAGGCTGGAGATTCTGATGGCGACGGCAAGATCGGAGTTGATGGTCAGTCACGTTCACATTAATCTGCAAGATTAAACTTGCCTTATAAATATTCCGAATGCACCTCAATATGCTTCAAAGTATTCTGTAGTATGCATACTATAGAAGGTTATTTAACAATGAGAGATTTGATTGAAAAACAGATTTTAACATGTTGTTTGTTTCTTTCTGACAGAGTTCGCTGTCTTGGTTAAGGCATAAATTGCTTCTGACCAACAACACCTCTTGCTCTGACGGAACAACTTTGCCCAAGACCTCCCATTTTCATCTTACTATAAATTAATTTTTTTACACATGATGCTTATGAGAAGTTTCCTCCCATGCAGCACACTGTCAAAACGATGACTGTGAATGTAGCGGTTGTGTCTCCTGTCTTAAATATGAACTTTGCTTACTGTAAAACCTGATGCACTTTTACGGGAACGGACGATAAGAAAAGAATAAATATTCTTTTTCAATATAGACTTCTTTTCATTTCTTCTCACTCCAGCCGTGGGCAGAAAGTTTAGAACCACATCTCCATTTCAATAAATTAAAACAAAATACAATAAAATTACATGTATTTAGTGGGCTATTTGGGATCACTGCCATGAAAATGGCTTTTTTATTAATGGCTTGTTTATTATAATAACTGTTTATCATTCAGTTTTACTACATATGTGAAATACCTAGACTTATATTTATATTGACAAAGATTATAATTACTCACTAGCAAGACAACACTTATCTGTTCAAATAAAATGATATTAATCCATTTAAAATAGCTGTTTTCTATTTATTTATTTTTTTAAAGAAATTTATACAGAAACTAAAGGATGAATTTAATTGATCAAAAATGACAGTAGAGACATTTATAATAAACTATTAAGAAACTATTAAGAAATTCACCAACAACCCAATATTCATCTGTTCAAATAAATAAATAAACTTCTCTCAGGAGCGTATGTTTGAGCTTAACTGTTCCACTAGATGGCGTTACTTTACAGTTAGTGAATGGTAGTAAAACCATAGTTATGCAAATTCCTTTGCAAGCTTTGGAGTAAGCTACAGTCAATTGCTTATTGTAAATATTATATTGCACACATTTTTACAAAATTAACAATGCCTTTTAGTATCTACAGAAAAAAAACAGCAGCACCCTTAAAACCACTTAAACTCCACGGACCCGTATCCGGGTCCAAAATTACGTCATCGAGATATTACTTTAATTTTTAAAGGGACATTTTTGTACCGTACTTCCCCCTAAAAGATGCATATTAGTACCTTAGAGTAGTAGTGTCTTTAAGGTACTACTATAAACCTTTTAGGGTTACAAAGATGTTGTGCTGCTGTTGTGTCCCTAAAAGTACAGATTTTGCACTTTTTTTCTGAGTTTAGTTGCTAAAGAGTGGCATGCTAGACTAGTTAGCCTCTGACACACTAAAAGCAGCCAGTGTAGTGCAACTTAGTGCTTGCAGAGAATATAAGAAAACGTAAATGAATATTGCTCGGTAACCGTATAGGATGCATAGCGGTATCATCATGACCCATGACATCAGTGTTGCAGGGTAAGTAGCACCTCTGTATCCGGTGTCCTTGTCAGCATCAGGCTCTTGGGTTTCTCTTTTTGCAGCATCACGCTGGGTTATCCCACGCATGGACTGTCCCAAAGCATGTCACAGCAAACACCTCGTCCTAATGAATTTACAAATGCACTATAAACTCAATAGGCACGCTAGCATGCATTAATGCAGTCTTTTGTGATGCACTCAATCATGACTGTCAATCAGTGAGCACGCTTATAGCAGTTGACGCTAGCAGGTGCGCCTTGTGCCAAATTGACTCGCTTGCTATAATAATGACAGATACATTCAAAGTTATTTTTTTTAGTAAAACAAATTAAAACTACTCACATAAAGTGTACTATACAGGTACTGGATTTAGTGCTGTCAAACGATTAATCGCGATTAATCGCATCCAAAATAAAAGTTTTTGTTTACATAATATATGTGTGTGTGCTGTGTATATTTAGCATGTGTATATATAAATACACACACATGCAGTATATATTTTGAAAATATTTACACTTATATATATTTATATTCTTATATTATATATAAATATATTTAATAAATAAACGTAACATCTTTTTCTTAAATATATACATGCATGTGTTTGTATTTATATATACATAATAAATATACACAGCACACACACATATATTATGTAAACAACAACTTTTATTTTGGATGCGATTAATCGCGATTAAGCACTAGTACTGATCAACATGATGTAAGCTGACATGAAATACACTACCGTTTAAATACCGTTTGGTATCATTAAGTAAAAAAAAAAAGCCTTTATTTTGCAAGGATGCATTAAAATGATCAAAAATGACAGTAAAGACATGTGTTATGAACTATTAAGAAACTATTGCAAAGATTACTGACCAACAAGTCAATATTTACCTGTTCAAATAAATAAATAAATATTGAAATAAGTATTTTATGCTCACCAAGGATGAATTTATTCGATCAAAAATACAGTAAAAACTTTGAAACATTATCACAATATAACTGTTTTCTATTGCAATATATTTTAAAATGCAATTTATTTCTGTGATGTGCAGCTGAATATCCAGCATCATTCCTCCAGTCTTCAGTGTCACATTATCCTTCAGAAATTATTCAAATATACCGATTTGCTGCTCGAGAAACATTTCTTCGTATTATCAGTGTTGAAAACAGTTGTGCTGCTTAATATTTTTGTTGCAATCGTGATACATTTTTCAAGATTCTTTGATAAATAAAAAGAAAAATAATTCACAATTTAAACATTTTTGCCATAGAAATAATATATTTTAACATTATAAATATCATTTTGATCAATTTAGCGCATCACTGCAGAATAAAAGTACTGACTTCTAAAAACCAACTGCTAAATCTTTGCCATTTATGCATGCAGTATTAATTGGAGAAACTGAATATTTCTACTGTTTCTAAAAAAAATCTTAATTTAAAAAGTTGTGATGCAAATGTGCAAGCTGCCATTAATGCATGCATTGACACATAAACCAATACGGTTTATTCACATTTTTCTGTTTACAACCTTTAAAGCATGAGATAATATAACTACAAATCAATATCCGTGTCGACATATTAGACACTTGAAGAAAAATTGGTATCTGTTACACACGTATGAAGGATGCGCTCTCTGTAACGCCATCGCTCTGATGGAAACAACACCTCGAATTAATTGTAACATGAGGTTTGGTGACAAAAAGTTAGGCAGTGTCTGTTTTTTTCTTTTCCTGTACTTGAAACCGTAAAGTACTGACATATTGCACCCTCTTACATAATATATGCGTCTAGCAGGTGCATTTTAAACATTGATTACAGCGTGCTATTGGGCACCAGTCAAAAGGTGACCTTGTATCCCTGAATCAGCAGAGGAAAAATGACAGCTCGCTGTTTGTCTGCCTATGGAGGGTGAAATGAGACGGATAAACTCTCTGTAACGACACAGACTGTCCACAGCTATATCTATGAATTAGTTTTGCATCTGGCGACCAGTGGATTACGGGGTCCCATCTGTTCATAAAGACAATATGGAGCAAATTACAAAGTCAGAAATCAAAAATCTAAAATCCAGTGCAGATTATGGGATTTATAAGAAGCAATAAATTCAAGCAAACACAAGGAAAGGTGGTTTTCTAGCATCCCAATAGAAATGCAATATAAAAGCGTTTATATAATATTCTAACGAGGGATTTAGAATGACCTCATGTAAAGCAGAAGGGAAAGAGGATGCGATTAATCGCGATTAAGCGCACTAGTACTGATCAACATGATGTAAGCTGACATGAAATACACTACCGTTTAAATACCGTTTGGTATCATTAAGTAAAAAAAAAAAGCCTTTATTTTGCAAGGATGCATTAAAATGATCAAAAGTGACAGTAAAGACATGTGTTATGAACTATTAAGAAACTATTGCAAAGATTACTGACCAACAAGTCAATATTTACCTGTTCAAATAAATAAATAAATATTGAAATAAGTATTTTATGCTCACCAAGGATGAATTTATTCGATCAAAAATACAGTAAAAACTTTGAAACATTATCACAATATAACTGTTTTCTATTGCAATATATTTTAAAATGCAATTTATTTCTGTGATGTGCAGCTGAATATCCAGCATCATTCCTCCAGTCTTCAGTGTCACATTATCCTTCAGAAATTATTCAAATATACCGATTTGCTGCTCGAGAAACATTTCTTCGTATTATCAGTGTTGAAAACAGTTGTGCTGCTTAATATTTTTGTTGCAATCGTGATACATTTTTCAAGATTCTTTGATAAATAAAAAGAAAAATAATTCACAATTTAAACATTTTTGCCATAGAAATAATATATTTTAACATTATAAATATCATTTTGATCAATTTAGCGCATCACTGCAGAATAAAAGTACTGACTTCTAAAAACCAACTGCTAAATCTTTGCCATTTATGCATGCAGTATTAATTGGAGAAACTGAATATTTCTACTGTTTCTAAAAAAAATCTTAATTTAAAAAGTTGTGATGCAAATGTGCAAGCTGCCATTAATGCATGCATTGACACATAAACCAATACGGTTTATTCACATTTTTCTGTTTATAACCTTTAAAGCATGAGATAATATAACTACAAATCAATATCTGTGTCGACATATTAGACACTTGAAGAAAAATTGGTATCTGTTACACACGTATGAAGGATGCGCTCTCTGTAACGCCATCGCTCTGATGGAAACAACACCTCGAATTAATTGTAACATGAGGTTTGGTGACAAAAAGTTAGGCAGTGTCTGTTTTTTTCTTTTCCTGTACTTGAAACCGTAAAGTACTGACATATTGCACCCTCTTACATAATATATGCGTCTAGCAGGTGCATTTTAAACATTGATTACAGCGTGCTATTGGGCACCAGTCAAAAGGTGACCTTGTATCCCTGAATCAGCAGAGGAAAAATGACAGCTCGCTGTTTGTCTGCCTATGGAGGGTGAAATGAGACGGATAAACTCTCTGTAACGACACAGACTGTCCACAGCTATATCTATGAATTAGTTTTGCATCTGGCGACCAGTGGATTACGGGGTCCCATCTGTTCATAAAGACAATATGGAGCAAATTACAAAGTCAGAAATCAAAAATCTAAAATCCAGTGCAGATTATGGGATTTATAAGAAGCAATAAATTCAAGCAAACACAAGGAAAGGTGGTTTTCTAGCATCCCAATAGAAATGCAATATAAAAGCGTTTATATAATATTCTAACGAGGGATTTAGAATGACCTCATGTAAAGCAGAAGGGAAAGAGGGAGGGACGGACTGACCAACCTGAGAGGAGGATCTTTTTCTTAAATATATACATGCATGTGTTTGTATTTATATATACATAATAAATATACACAGCACACACACATATATTATGTAAACAACAACTTTTATTTTGGATGCGATTAATCGCGATTAAGCACTAGTACTGATCAACATGATGTAAGCTGACATGAAATACACTACCGTTTAAATACCGTTTGGTATCATTAAGTAAAAAAAAAAAGCCTTTATTTTGCAAGGATGCATTAAAATGATCAAAAATGACAGTAAAGACATGTGTTATGAACTATTAAGAAACTATTGCAAAGATTACTGACCAACAAGTCAATATTTACCTGTTCAAATAAATAAATAAATATTGAAATAAGTATTTTATGCTCACCAAGGATGAATTTATTCGATCAAAAATACAGTAAAAACTTTGAAACATTATCACAATATAACTGTTTTCTATTGCAATATATTTTAAAATGCAATTTATTTCTGTGATGTGCAGCTGAATATCCAGCATCATTCCTCCAGTCTTCAGTGTCACATTATCCTTCAGAAATTATTCAAATATACCGATTTGCTGCTCGAGAAACATTTCTTCGTATTATCAGTGTTGAAAACAGTTGTGCTGCTTAATATTTTTGTTGCAATCGTGATACATTTTTCAAGATTCTTTGATAAATAAAAAGAAAAATAATTCACAATTTAAACATTTTTGCCATAGAAATAATATATTTTAACATTATAAATATCATTTTGATCAATTTAGCGCATCACTGCAGAATAAAAGTACTGACTTCTAAAAACCAACTGCTAAATCTTTGCCATTTATGCATGCAGTATTAATTGGAGAAACTGAATATTTCTACTGTTTCTAAAAAAAATCTTAATTTAAAAAGTTGTGATGCAAATGTGCAAGCTGCCATTAATGCATGCATTGACACATAAACCAATACGGTTTATTCACATTTTTCTGTTTACAACCTTTAAAGCATGAGATAATATAACTACAAATCAATATCCGTGTCGACATATTAGACACTTGAAGAAAAATTGGTATCTGTTACACACGTATGAAGGATGCGCTCTCTGTAACGCCATCGCTCTGATGGAAACAACACCTCGAATTAATTGTAACATGAGGTTTGGTGACAAAAAGTTAGGCAGTGTCTGTTTTTTTCTTTTCCTGTACTTGAAACCGTAAAGTACTGACATATTGCACCCTCTTACATAATATATGCGTCTAGCAGGTGCATTTTAAACATTGATTACAGCGTGCTATTGGGCACCAGTCAAAAGGTGACCTTGTATCCCTGAATCAGCAGAGGAAAAATGACAGCTCGCTGTTTGTCTGCCTGTGAAGGGTGAAATGAGAAGGATAAACTCTCTATAACAACAGACTGTGTGTGTGTCCACAGCTATACCTATGAATTAGTGTTGCATCTGGAGATCAGTGGATTATGGGGTCACATCTGTTTCATAAAGACAATATGGAACCGATTATGGAGTCAAAAAAAAAAAACACAAGGAAAGGTGGTTTTCAAGCATTCCAGAATGTCCCCACCTCCCAATAGAAATGCAGTAAGTAAAAAGAGTTATATAATATTCTAATGAGGAATTTAGAATGACCTCATGTAAAGCAGAAGGGAAAGATGGAGGGACGGACTGACCAACCTGAGAGGAGGATCGGATGTGCGTGAGAGAGGTGAACGAGTGTGTGAGGGCTTTTGTGATGTGTGGATTATGATATAGGATGGGAGGGACATGATGAAGAGGTAGACAGCAAAGCATTTATTACTTAATTTGCCTTTTACAAGGACGTCACAGATGTCTGAGGGCTGGCCCACACACACACACACACACACACACACACATAAGTCAAACAGATATAAATAGTACAGGTTAATTAGTTAGGTAAGTAATTTGAGCCAGGGCCTGGCAGTTAGAATTTGATCCACAGACAGGTAACTCAAGAATCACCCATTGTCACTGCCTTCAGATCTATATAAATCGCACCTGGACAGACTCGCAGTCACCACTCAGCCTTACTTCTGTTGACTCACCTGCTGGGAGAACTTCACCGAGGTAAGTGCCTGCACTTTGCCAGCGAGTCAGTCTCTTTTTGTGTTTAGCAGCAAATTGAATACTTCTTTAGGTTTACTTTTATGAGAATTATATTCAAATTGCATGCATATATTAATGACAATTGCACCAATGCATGTAGATGATCTATCTATCTATCTATCTATCTATCTATCTATCTATCTATCTATCTATCTATCTATCTATCTATCTATCTATCTATCTATCTATCTATCTATCTATCTATCTATCTATCTATCTATCTATCTATCTATCTATCTATCTATCTATCTATCTATCTATCTATCTATCTATCTATCTATCTATCTATCTATCTATCTATCTATCTATCTATCTATCTATCTATCTATCTATCTATCTATCTATCTATCTATCTATCTATCTATCTATCTATCTATCTATCTATCTATCTATCTATCTATCTATCTATCTATCCATCCATCCATCCATCCATCTATCTATCTATCATCCATTCATCCATCCATCTACCATCCATCCATCCATCTATCCCAGCACCTTAGTTGAGCTTGTGTCTATCTGTATCTTTAGTCGATTTTATTTATTTACTTAGATGGAAAGTATTCTCTCTCGCTCTCTTTTTTCCCCCATTTAACCAAGCAAGTTTTATTTAAATGTAGCCCAGCCTAGTTTGCGTATTCAAATATACTGTATATTGTAGTATATTATATTATATGATCAGGTTGCTATGGCAGCTGCTTGTGAAAGTCGATGAATTATTTCAAACTGTGCTTCTTCTTCAGGACCATGTCACTCTCATCTGTCCTTTCCGCCGATGCCATCGACAGTGCGCTCAAGGACTGTCAAGGTAGGACACATGACCGTGATCATAACATTATCATGAGGTAAGGATCTGGATATGGCAGACAGGTGCTTTGAAAGAGGTGTAGAGGAGGCGTCCCTCGCTGAAAAGAGGAGGGGGGTTAAGACATCATCTGTCCGATGCCTATAGTGCTGTTTTAGAAACTATGCTATGGCGCTGTATGGAGAGATCAAGGGACTCCACTGCAAGAGGAGGAGGGAGACAACTGTAAGCGGCAGGGGATACCATCAGCTCTTGGTAGTCATGTGACTTCTACATGTTTGCAGGTCATGTGACATGCGACTGAAGATGGTGTTTGGAAGAACACCGAAACGTCTTGTCGTTTGTTTTGATGTAGTCCAGTGGGCTCAAATAAAGAGCTTGTTTAAAGACACTTGTCTCTCCTCTATCGGCATGTTTGTGCCTCATCAGCAGATTAGGAATTGAAGCCGTGAATGCATTTATGTGACATCTTTGTGAACATCTGACTTCAGCTGCTCCTTAAATGGCACTGTCAGATGTACCATGTCTTTTAATCGGTTGTTCCGTGGTCTTCTTCCAGCTCCTGACTCCTTCACCCCCAAAAAGTTCTTCCAGCTGTGTGGTCTGACAAAGAAAAGCCCTCAGGAAGTGAAGAATGTCTTTAACATCTTGGACAACGACGCCAGCGGATTCATCGAGGAGGAAGAGCTCAAGTAGGAACTTTCACATGCATTTTAAAGCCGCATGGAAGAGCAGATAAACTTAATAGACAGGATCAATGTGAGAACGACAGATTTCAGCCTTTTATTAAGTATTCAAAAACAGACAGGGATTACCTAGCCTGACAACAGTCTTGTTTCTATGCATTCGGCCTTTTAATTAGGACAGACACTTGATCCTCCTGCTTTGAATGCATCCTGTCTCTGTCTGGGTACCAGTATTTTGAGCCTTTCCTTCCCAGACAGGAGGACTGTCTGATGTGTCTGACGATGCTCTTTCTGATGTGCTTCCAGGTTTTTCTTGCAGCGGTTCTCAGCTGGTGCTCGTGTGCTGACCGACAAAGAGACAAAGGCTTTCCTATCAGCAGCTGACGATGACAGCGATGGCAAGATTGGAGTGGATGGTAATTGTGGCATTTACCATCATTTATAACGAACAGGATAATAACACAGTCGGCCCACACGATTTAAACATCTATGTAAAGTTAGTTGCAATTTAAATATGCATATCATGTTCATAATGGCTGTTTTTCAACATTTTATCGTCATCGCGTATAAAACGGGAACTGCTGTATTAAGTCGTTTATTTGAGCGGTACAGTTTAATGAATGAATTTCTGCTCACGTGCACGAATTGTGTCTCTGATCTCTTGCAGAGTTCCAGGCGATGGTTCTGTCCTGAATGATCGGTACACAGCTCTCCCCTCTCTTGTACTCAGATTTCATTTCAATTCAGCAGTCCCGCCACTCGATACACAGGTTTTTTTGCTCCCGGGGACCCCCTGGTCAATAGAGTCCACACAAGGCAGACGCATAAAGTTTTTATTTGATTTTTGAATATGTAGAGGGGCGCACATGGGCACTGACCAAATGTAAAACTACCTGAAAATTATTACTGAAGTGAATAAATAAATGGCTCAAAATATTTCAAATGTTGTCTGTGTTATTTTCATCCCGGTCGTAAAATATTGAAGAGGTGAGCACAGGACCTGAAATACACTGGGTTAAAAAAATGCTGGGTTAAATGCAACCCAGTGCTGGGTAAAATAGACACAAATGCATGTTTTCCAAACAGTCAGCTCACTGTAGACTTTAATAGCTGAGAATTACAGAACAGGACCTAGAATTAGAGCGAGCATGTTGACCACTAGACACCACACCCTGACATTAGCAGCCTGTGTATGAGTGCATTTCTGCTTCACGTACATGCACTGTAAACGATTGCCAGGATTTGACCAGAAACAGTAACGGACGTTATTTACATTAAAATACCGTACTAAATTTTGCTATACGTTTTGGTCGTTTTTTTTTGTCTTAACTCAACTAAATGGTGTTTAAGAGAGAAAATTACATCGTCTCTATTGATTTCACGGTAAAATCCAGATGATGTTGTTTTACTGTAAGAACTGTAAATTGTCAATATTTTAAACTGTAAACATTCGGCCCAATGTACCATGTTAATATGAAGGAATTGTGTTTTAAGGTTGAAGGAAATGGAAAATGATGCTGGTAATTAAATCTATTGATTTATTTTCTGACAGCATAGGTTTGTGTAAGCTATCTGAGAAACAAAGTTACTGGGTTAATCTTTTTCACGTTTGCTTGGTTGATAGATGCACCGGGGACCCGATTATAGCACTTAACACCTGGAGAAGTCAGATTTTCATGATATGTCACCTTTAATGTAAAAGTGCTAAATGAATTACACTTTATCTATACATGTTTATGGTTCATGAATAAGCCAATTCTGATTAATTAAAATGTTTAAACCTGGAGAAGTCAGATTTTCATGATACGTCACCTTTAAGACTTGATAAATAGTATTATACGTTTTTTTATGAACATTTATTTGGAAAGGTTTGGGTTCTGTGTGCTTTGCTCAAATAGTAGAAGCATGACGCCCTATGGATTCGATTCCTTGCTAAATTAAAGCAACTGTATTTAAGTTTGGGTTTCAGTGTCATTCTGATGGTACACTGACTTCTAATAAGGTGAATAGCTTCTGCTCCTTTCCCACACTCCCCCTCAAATATCTGTTCTGGGAGTATATAAGTTTGGTGAGCGTGTACAAAAATCCGCAAAAAGGGCATATTGCTTTTTGGCAGCAACAAATGCCCATGTATAGCCAGATATGGTCGTGTGCATAATGGCCAATTTGGTTCACATGTGCCTTGATGACCAATCAGATACCACAGATGGTCTTATTATTAGGAGATTCGAGGATCTGTAGTACTTACCATTGGAGAAATCGAAACAGTCAACTTTGAACAACTTGTTCAACCAACATTTTTTTTGGTTCTATGTAGATTCCACTAACTATGAAATATGCTAATCAAATTGACTCGCGAACGTAACATAATTGTAATAAATATTTTGCACGCACATTCCACATCAGAGCATCCAACCTTTGCATGCATCTTCATGATCCTAAATGAGACGAATCATGTTTACCAGTATTTCCGGCATCTCAAAAATCGATTCGGGTCAAATTTGACCCGCAACAAGGAATCTTGATAGAAATTTTCACAGATAATTGTTGAGTTTTGTCTTCGGAACCCCAGCACATTTACTCAAACATCCTATATTTTAAACACTATTTTATAGAAATCACTACAGTTCTTGGTATTCTCGTGATGCATGGTACTGTACTCATTTTCATTCTTAATTATTGGTCTACGGTATAAATAAATGTCAAGTCCGCATTTTAAACAGTCATGCAGCTTTTCGCCTCCATTCTTGCACAGTCTAGTGCATAATTAACGACTGCACCCATGTCACCTCAGTTCAGTGCGACTACAATGCACATTTAATGATAATCCCGTGTAATTAACTTAAGCTACTGTAAACAGTATCAAATGCATTTTATCAATAGATGTGGCCCGGGCACTTGACATCTCAGTCATGCATGGGGCCATCATGAAGGAACCTCAAGAAAGGGGTGAGATCGGATGCCCTGGATTTGAGTCGGCGGCGTACCCTGGGTGGGATTATCATCTGAAACTCGACCAGGGCTTCCCAACAAGATTTGATGAGCATATCTAATCAAGGCAGTAAAAGAATGATGTAAATAAGTAATGCTGGCCAAATTTCTTTTGTCCTGCCATGGCAATTAACTGGTCTGGTGGGGTGACAGCCGTAGTCTTGTGTCTCACAGCTGGTCAATAATTGATGCACCTCGCTTCTTTGTCACCAAAAACTCATAGCAAGGAAGAAGTGTCAGGGTCGTCTTACTTATTAAAGGTCTCTGAATCTTTAATGGGCACCTCATCCTCCAATCAATATGTTCTAATACGTTGCAAACTTATTTCAATGTCTTGACTAACATACTAAAGCACATGTCCTAAATTACAATTTTATCATTACAAATGTGTGATTACAATAT
Source organism: Sinocyclocheilus grahami (assembly GCF_001515645.1). NCBI lineage: Eukaryota > Metazoa > Chordata > Actinopteri > Cypriniformes > Cyprinidae > Sinocyclocheilus > Sinocyclocheilus grahami. Next base: position 628,902 of record NW_015506211.1, on the reverse strand, counting down.
ATGACATACAAGTTTCAATAGAAATGGCATTAAATTATATTTTAGTTTACCATAAATGCTTGTCACTACATTTATCAGTACACATTAACCATAAAAAAACAAGTAATTATGAAAATATAAAGATGTACTTAAGTCCTGCTTAAGTGTCTCAGGTTGATTTTCCTGCCATTGTGTAAATAATAACGTTATGGTTCCTGATCTTATATAGAAATATTAGAATATAGATATACTTCCATAAAATACAACACAAGTACAGTAGAAGCGTAAAAGGTACTCCGTAACAGGAATGAATCATACAGCTCAAGGGTTTTGGCTTTACATTGATCCTTGCGTCAAAGAAATGCAGTCATCCAATCACTTCACAATTATATCTCCATGTTACAGGGCTAGATCAACTGCAAATCATCAGTGCAATACTTTTGTTTGGATTTATCCGCCTTTGCAAAAGCAAATACATGCAAAGTGACCCGATTGTCGTAGGAGTCGTGAGGGTTTTCAAAAACATGCCAAGCTTTTGAGCCATGGGGTTTTGTTAGCCTTGTGTTTGTGCTTTAGGGTTTCCCTTGTGAAAAAGAAGTACACTTAAGATTCTTTTTAAAAAGAGTACTTATTACGGACACTTAATTGCCTGTTATTTACCATGTTACTAATTTAAATAAAAATGTATTATAGTTTAAATTTATATTGAGTGCAATTAGCTGAACATTAGGGTGATTTCTTGACCCACTTAAATAGGACTTAAGTACATCTTTATACGTAATTTCATAATTACTTAAATTGTCTTAAACATGCTTAAAGTATGAATGTACTGACAAGCATTTATGGTAAACTAAAATATAATTTTTAAAGGGGTCATATGATGCGATTTTAAGTTTTGCTTTCTCTTTGGAGTGTTACAAGCTGTGTGGCCCGGGCACTTGACATCTCAGTCATGCATGGGGCCATCATGAAGGAACCTCAAGAAAGGGGTGAGATCGGATGCCCTGGATTTGAGTCGGCGGCGTACCCTGGGTGGGATTATCATCTGAAACTCGACCAGGGCTTCCCAACAAGATTTGATGAGCATATCTAATCAAGGCAGTAAAAGAATGATGTAAATAAGTAATGCTGGCCAAATTTCTTTTGTCCTGCCATGGCAATTAACTGGTCTGGTGGGGTGACAGCCGTAGTCTTGTGTCTCACAGCTGGTCAATAATTGATGCACCTCGCTTCTTTGTCACCAAAAACTCATAGCAAGGAAGAAGTGTCAGGGTCGTCTTACTTATTAAAGGTCTCTGAATCTTTAATGGGCACCTCATCCTCCGTGATAACACCGTTTGCGATCACGTGTGGTTGCCGCAGGCCTCCTTCGTCGAATCCGCCGGCCTCCGCATACTCAAGGCCGCGTGTGTGACGCTTTTTCGTTGTGAAAGCGAAACTACTTTGTTTGGTCTTCCAAAAGAGGACACGACATACTCAAGGCCGCGTGTGTGACACTTTTTCATGTGAAAGCAAAACTACTTTGTTTGGTCTTCCAAAAGAGGACACGACTAGAAATCAGTGGTTAGGATAAAGGGGATTACCTGCTGCAGGCCGTATTATTATTCAGATCTGATTCGATTTGGGCTCGCCTGAGTCCTGAAAAAGCTTGAGCGTCATAAAAGTTTTAAGTGTTGTGGAAGATAAAGGTTGGGTGGATTCTGCATGCATTATTCAGCAAGGGCTTCTGGCCAGAGAGTCAGCTGCTATTGTTTAATGTCTATGTAGGGTGACATACTGAGACGTATGCTTTATGAGAAATCTCAGCCAAGGTTGAGAATGACATCAGCTCTGATATGGGTCGGTCCTCTTATTCAGGACATGGTGTGTGTCTTAATTCAAAATATGGAAATCATAAGAGATTTCTTTTTCTTTTATTTTTTCTTTTACAATAACATCATGACAAGTAAACACAAATAACTGGCTTGAGCTGATGTTGCCAACATGAAACATGAACACGCAAAACTGGCAATTTAATAGTTTCTTTATTTTTTCCTTTCTCAAAATGTTCCGAACAAAACAATAAGCAATATTTTTCAGTTTTATTTCATCAGTATACTGATGACTGAGTCATCTTCTTGAAGTGCTCTGAATGTGTACTTGTAGTGCACTTCAAAACTTACATTTATATATTAAAAAACTGTACTTGCAGATAATATAATATTAATGAAATAAAAGGACACTTAAATGAACTTACAGAGAGACACTTTCATGACTAACACATAATTTGGTACATTTAAAATATATTAACTTTTCATTAATATTACATTGTGAAGTATCAGGTTTTCTTTTAAATATACTACAAGTGCACATTCAATCAAACTAAGCATTGTTCTTTTTCACCATTGTTTGATTGGTTTAAAAGTGATTGGTTCATTTGTCCTTTGGTTTTATTCACATTGCACGTAGAATCGATTTGTTTTTGTTTTTCAGATATTCAGAACTGACTGTCCTCAAATGGCTTTTTGCAAGTGATGAAATCGTATCTGTAAATTCAAACAGTGTAGTCAATATGTCAATATCCAGTATGTTCATTGCTATGGTAATAACCAATGGCGATTTCTTTTCTTTGTTTGCATTTGTACAAATAACTAAATTGAGTTAGATATACCAAATATAAGTTTTTATTTTATTTTCTCTTACATCTGAACTTGCTCTTGCTTGACCTGCGGGTTGTGGCAGCTCTAGGTCACCCATTCAGGTTCTTAAGGCATTCAAATGTTGAGGAATGCTTCATTTGACAATAAAAGATAATTCAAATGTTGAGGGATACTTCATTTGATAATAAAAAACCTTGTGTTGGCAATATAGTCATCCGAATGCTCACAGCACAGATGACATGTGCCATGAAGATTCGGTGTAAGCAACTGTGACAACATCGATATTAAACAGCATGCCGCACTCTCAAACTGCTAATCTTTGCATTAACCCGATACATGTGATCAGTTGTGTTTTTCAGAGAGTTCAGGCCTCGTCAAACCCCGACACAAAACTCACACAGAACCTCACCGAGCTCCGTTTCCAATCTCTGCTCCAGTTTCTGCATGATTACAGGAGTCGCTGTTGGGTTTCAGCCGTGGCTCGATTTCGACTCTACGGCCACCAAATCTTCTCATTACCTAACGGGGTTCTACACAACATACCCGTCACATCTCCAGGACCTCAGCGAACAGTGAATTATTAAAGTGTAACAAGCTGTCGGGACACCGAACTCAATTGTGCGTTTTAATTAAATGTCTCTCTCTCACTCCGTCTGCCTCCTTTCTGCTGACAGTGAGGCGGTGGTGTTTGAGATGCTCCAGTGTTTCCCCTTAATGAACAGATGGGGAACATGGGAACATTTGTTCTGCTTAGACAGCATGTTGACGATCCAGTCGATGGTTTATTTTGTCGTGTGTGCCATGCATCACTATTATTATTGCTCACACTTATTCAAAATTAATAATAGCTCAAATTGTACAGCTTGTTAAAGAGAGGTGTGCTATGAATTGTACTGAACGTGCACTTGTAGTGTAGTGTATTTCAGTCTTCAAAGTATAAAACTATATTTGCAGATAATATGTGACCCTGGAGCACAAAACCAGTCATAAGGGTAAATTTTTCTTAATTGAGATTTATGCATCATCTGAAAGCGGAATAAATAAGCTCTCCATTGATGTATGGTTTGTTAGGATAGGACAATATTTGGCCGAGATACAACTATTTGAAAATCTGGAATCTGAGGGTGCAAAAAAATCTAAATATTGAGAAAATCATCTTTAAAGTTGTTCAAATGAAGTTCTTAGCAATGCATATTACTAATCAAACATTAAGTTTTGATATATTTACAGTAGGACATTTACAAAATATCTTCATGGAACATGATCTTTACTTAATATCCTAATGATTTTTGGCATAGAAGAAAAATCAATGTATTTTGACCCGTATTGTTGGCTATTGCTACAAATATCCCCCAGCGACTTAACACTGCTTTTGTGCTCCAGGCTCACATATATTAATTAAATAAAAGGCCACTTAAGTTAACATACAGAGCGACACTTTCATGACTATGTTTCTTAACACACTTAAGCACACTTTGAAAAAGTGCACTTTGTAATAATGTCAAATTAAATACGTTGTACTTTAAGGTACATATTATATAATATACAATATAAACAACAATGTAATATCATTAAAGTACATTTTAATACAATTGTGTCATGCTTTGAAGACGTACACTTATTTTGATGTGTTGACCAACATACTAAAGCACATGCAAAGTAATTGATTATAATTTAAACTGTAGTGTGTTTTTCTATATTACATTTAAAGTAAATACATGACATACAAGTTTCAATAGAAATTACATTAAAGTATATTTTAGCTTATGATAAGTGCTTGTCAGTACATTCAGGAGTACACTTTAACCATATTTCAAAGCACAATTGAAGTAATTATGAAAAGGCATACTAAGATGTACTTAAGTCCTACTTAAGTGGGTCAATAAACCACTCTAAAGTTAAGTAATTGCATTTAATGTACATTTAAACTAATAAGTTTTCAGTTTAAAAGCATTCATTAATATACACTATAAATATATTTATATTATGTATTTTTAAAAGTTTATTATTTCCATAATAAGTAATCTTTTTTTAAAGAATGCATAAGTGTACTTTCTTCCCAGGGTTAGCATTGCCCTAGCAACTACCCTAGCAACCACATAGCAATGCTCTAACCATAGATATGTATCGGTAGATGCCACATTCGACCACTCCAGACATGTCGACGCGTCCGCCATCTTGGAACGGTCAATGTGTCGTCCCTCACAATAAAAATCAATGAGTGTCAAGATGCCACAACATTGTGCAGCCTCTTGTTGTAAAAACACCGAAATTTAAATTCCTGAAGAAACTGCATAAAGTAACTTTCACAGGTAAGAATGTGTTGGTGTGTGTGTTTATTATGTATTAAGTTAATATTACAGGCAAAATCATCTGCTGAAGTCTATTGCAGATATAGATATTCATACATGTGTATAACTACGGTTGCAAACACACAGGCAACTTGCTCTCGAGTGTTCATGGACTGTCTTTGACCTTTCCAATATGGCGGATGGCTTATGTATAGTGGCCCATAGGAACAGCCACTAATAGGGCATCTACCTATGGCTCTAACAACCACTCATTATACTGTAGTAGTAACCACCTAGCAACAAGCGATCACTTAGCATTGCCTTAACAACTAGTGAGAACACAGAACAACTACTCATATTAGCAACCTCTTAGCATTACCCTAGAAACCACTAAGTAACTTAAAACCACTCAAACACTTAAGTAACACTTCAAACCACTCAGGACAACTGCTTAACAACACCTTAACAAACACCTTAGTAAGCATAGAGCAACACCCTGGCAACCACTCAAACATTAGCATTGTGGTGGTGAGTTTTCTTTAGAAAATGCAAATATCTACTGTTTTACTTGTAGTAAAAGGCTGGATGACTAGGTTTGTATATTGCTTATGCACATGGTATATCGGTAGGCCTATATATAAGTATGAATCCTTAAAACACTTGAAATGTTTTAAACCACATCTGTAGTAGGTTTACTACTGTATATCCTTCCTGACCCATACTGAGGTTAACCTCAACAACTCACAAACACATAAACACAGTTCATTTTATCACATGCGGCGCACACACAGCGGGGCAGATCACCGGCTCAGCAGTAAATGAGCAAACGCAGGGCTTGGGTGGCAGAACAGATCACAGGTGTGCTGACAGAACACAGCCACTGTCCCCGAGCTGATGAGTGCTGAAACAACACACACACACACACACACTCACCTCACTCACACACACGCACACACACACACACACACACACACACACACACACACACACACACACACCCCCACTCACACACCCACACACGCACACACACACACACACACACACACACACACTCACACACACACAGTCACACACAAACTCACACACTCACACACACACACACAAATTTACTGCACAATAACATGCACAGCAGGTTAACATGCACATGCATGCTAAGTCTCCAGGAACTAGTCCTACACATGACCGAACACATCCCGGGCACACTATTTCTGTTTATGACTATGAACCACAGACAGTTGTTTGTGATTACTAGATAAAGATTTCAAAAATCACTCACAACTTACAAACAAAACATTTTATAGTGTTTGATTATAACTAAAAATCTCATTTTAAATAATCTTGAATAATTGTCATATTAAATTTCTTTTCCAGGCCCGAAATTATATAAAATATGGCTTATAAATACGGTGTGCTCCTTATTTTTATTTAGTTGTATTTCATATAAAGTGTTATAGATCAAACACGTTTCAGAATCCATCCACTGAAGTCAGTATTACACTGAACCAAAACTCTTTGAACTTTCTCTACCATATGATGTAGTGTGCTGCCCTCTGCTGGACATGAGCGCTAAACTGCACCGCTGAAAGATGGAGTGTGCCAAAGCTTGGATTGGATTGTTATAACATAACATAACATAATCTAGTATAACATAACATAACATAATGTAACATAACATAATCTAGCATAACATAATCCAACATAACATAATCTATCATAACATAACATAACAACATAATATAGCATAACATAACATAACATAACATAATCTATCATAACATAACATAACAACATAATCTAGCATAACATAACATAATCTAGCATAACATAAAATAATCTAACATAACATATAACATAACATAATCTAGCATAACAACATAATATAGCATAACAACATAACAACATAATCTAGCATAACAACATAATATAGCATAACATAACATAACAACATAATATAGCATAACATAACATAACAACATAATATAGCATAATCTATCATAACATAACACAATCTAACATAACATAACAAAATCTAGCATAATCTAGCATAACATAACATAATCTAACATAACATAATCTAACATAACATAACAACATAATCTATCATAACATATAACATAATCTATCATAACATAGCATAATCTAACATAACATATAACATAACATAACATAATCCAACATAACATAGCATAATCTAACATAACATATAACATAACATAACATAATCCAACATAACATAACATAACAACATAATCTAGCATAATATAACATAATCTAGCATAACATAACAACATAATCTAGCATAACATAACAACATAATCTAACATAACATAACATAATCTAGCATAACATAACAACATAATATAGCATAACATAACATAACAACATAATATAGCATAACATAACATAACATAATCCAACATAACATAACATAATCTATCATTCTAGCATAATATAACATAATCTAGCATAACATAACAACATAATCTAACATAACATAACATAATCCAACATAACAACATAATCTATCATAACATAACATAACATAATCTAGCATAACATAACAACATAATCTAGCAAAACATAACATAATCTAACATAACATATAACATAATATAACATAATCTATCATAACATAGCATAATCTAACATAACATATAACATAACATAATCTAACATAACATAACATAATCTAACATAACATAACATAATCTAACATAACATATAACATAATCTATCATAACATAGCATAATCTAACATAACATATAACATAACATAACATAATCCAACATAACATAACATAATCTAACATAACATATAACATAATCTATCATAACATAGCATAATCTAACATAACATATAACATAACATAACACTAGCAAAACATAACATCATAACATAAAACATATAACATAACATAACAACATAATCTATCATAACATAACATAATCTAACATAACAACATAATATAGTAATATAGCACATAACATAACATAATATAACATAACATAATCTAACATAACATATAACATAATCTATCATAACATAGCATAATCTAACATAACATATAACATAACATAACATAATCCAACATAACATAACATAACAACATAATCTAGCATAACATAACAACATAATCTAGCATAACATAACATAATCCAACATAACATAACATAATCTATCATAACATAGCATAATCTAACATAACATATAACATAATCTATCATAACATAGCATAATCTAACATAACATATAACATAATCTATCATAACATAGCATAATCTAACATAACATATAACATAATCTATCATAACATAGCATAATCTAACATAACATATAACATAATCTATCATAACATAGCATAATCTAACATAACATATAACATAATCTATCATAACATAGCATAATCTAACATAACATATAACATAATCTATCATAACATAGCATAATCTAACATAACATATAACATAATCTATCATAACATAGCATAATCTAACATAACATATAACATAATCTATCATAACATAACATAACAACATAATCTAGCAAAACATAACATAATCTAACATAACATATAACATAACATAACAACATAATCTATCATAACATAACATAATCTAACATAACAACATAATATAGCATAATCTAACATAACATAACATAATATAACATAACATAATCTAACATAACATATAACATAACATAACATAATCCAACATAACATAACATAATCTATCATAACATAACATAACATAATCTAGCATAACATAACAACATAATCTAGCAAAACATAACATAATCTAACATAACATAACATAACATAACAACATAATCTATCATAACATAACATAACAACATAATCTATCATAACATAACATAACATAGTCTAACATAACAACATAATCTAACATAACATAACATAACATAATCCAACATAACAACATAATCTAACATAACAACATAATATAGCATAACATAACATAACAACATAATCTAGCATAACATAACATAACATAATCCAACATAACATAACATAATCAATCATAACATAACATAACAACGTAATCTATCATAACATAACATAACATAATCTAGCATAACATAACAACATAATCTAGCAAAACATAACATAATCTAACATAACATAACATAACATAACAACATAATCTATCATAACATAACATAACAACATAATCTATCATAACATAAAATCCGCCCCTGCATATATATATATATATATATACCCACATGCACACAGTGCCTTGCGAAAGTATTCATACCCCTTCATATAGTACTGTATCTAGAAAACTTTATTTTGTCTCTTATTTCTTTCTTTTAATTGGCTAATAAAGTTCTTTTTAGCTTTACCAGCCGGTGTCGCTGTTGGACAATTACTTTGTAAAATCTAGTGACTTTTACACTTTTTAATGTCACATTTTGTAATACTTGCGTTGTTTTATTTTTGTAATATCGATAACTTTCTCATCCAGTTTTTTCTTCTAAAGAGACTCTGCCTCCCTTGCCTTGACTGATGGCAGAAGCCGTACTACACAAACATCAGACATTCATTCATCTTCAATTATGATCCTTGGGGAAGTTGCGGCTTTGAGGTTATGTCAATTCTGGCAGGTTATTTTACATTCATTATTCAAATTAATAAAAGTGCGGGCGTCCCGAGTTCGAGTCCCGGCTCGTGGACCTTTCCCGATCCCACCCCCCTCTCTCTCTCCCACTTCACTTCATGTCGACCTACTGTCCTATCTAAATAAAAGGCATAAAAAAACGCCAAAAATAAATCTAAACAAAAAAAAAGTGATGAATGGAAATTGGGCAGTTCAATTAAGTACATAATTTTTGTAATAATATATATATAATATATCAGATGTGAGAGTCTCCTTAAATGTGGTTAAAGTTGTCTGTTTATCACATTAAAATGAATACTGTACATTTCTTAGGCTCTGATTTATTGGTTGCAAACCAATGTCAATATGTGCCGATATATGGTCAAATCTGTGCTTCTGAAGTGCACATCTTTCGAAGGAAAGAAAAGGTAGAGGAGGTTTTTTCTTTGTATAACATCTCCAAATACATTCTTCCTGTCAGGACATTAGGGGATTTCCATGTCAAGCTGATGCCACTGTAATTAGGTACCGATTTTCTTTTTTTCCCCCAGTGTTGCAGAGATCAGAACAGGTGAGGACACAGAACGCACCGGAGAGGGAAGACATTTTTAACAACAGCCTCCCACCCCCCAAAAATGTACCTCACTTGATTTATTCAGTGGCAACACCTAAATGGGGGAAGCCTATAACCCATTCACAAACATCAAAAATTAATTAATCTTAAATAATGATCCTTGAGACTTTGCTTTGTATGTTTTTGCTGATTATTTTACATGCATTTACATCATTTTCATGTGTCATCAAAAAGAATAAAAATGGAGAATAATATAAGCATGGTACATGCATGAAAAAACATTTTTGTAATATTAAATATCTGGCAAATATCTGTGGGATTCCTGGTAAATGATACATAACAGTTAAGTGAATTAATTCTGAAGGAACTGGATTTGATTAAGATTCATTAAGGTCTTAAATGACAGCATAGACAGCATTCAATTATAACAAAAGATCACATATTTCTTAAAAATGTTGTAACAGCTTTATGTACTCTTCACGTTTGAAGCATTAACATCTGTACACATGAAATGATTTGACCATATGTGTTATTTACTGCAGGAAATCCTTCTTCTGAGAGACGCCGGGACTGCAGCAGACTGGTGTAGCAGGAGAAACTGGGATGTAAAAATACAACGTCCCATTGTTCTTTCAATGGAAAAGGAGCAACAAATTGCATCCCAATGCAAATAGCAGAGCTGGATGGGTGAATATGACGAAAGTTCTCCAGCCGAACTGTTCACTTTTGCATTTGGGAAACAAAAAGATTATGAGGTTGATTGAGGTTAAATGGTTGATAAAGCAAAGTACAAAATCTTCGCCAGATTTGAGGAAGAATGAGTCCATCCTTCAGGATCATAAATAAAAAAATAAATCAATCAGTGATAAAAATACATTAAAAAAATCAATAAAAACTTAAGTGTCTCAATTCAAATGGTCTCATGATTATTTTAATATATATATATATAAAGTGTTACATTAAATAAATAAATACTTGTTTGTGTGTGTGACATCTGGCACTCCTTATGTGTGTGTATGCTCTTTATGGGAAAATGCTTATGCAGTTTAGCTTATTGGGTTCACATTCTGATCGCATCTGCTTGCTGCTATATAATATGCATCCTCAAATCTTTGATTTAAAAAGAAAACGGTGTAGTTTTCAGCAGAAACGGCGACAAACGGTCGACAGAACTCTGGCAGCTGATTCATAAGAATGTTTCATAATAATACAACTGTGGGAGCTTTGCATCATCCAGCGCTGTTTAGAGTGTCAGGACCTTGAGCTGTATATGAAAATATGGGCTTCTTTTCTTGCATTGATTGAGAGAATGCTATAACGAGATTAAGGAGGAGGGGTGGGTGGGTCAGTTGTTAAATGTCATTTGCATATGTCATACTGTCATTGTTAAGTGTTACATTAGGTCAGATCTGTTACTGTCAATCATTTAAATCAAGTTGGGGTTGTTTTACTGTGCAAAAAAAAAAGCAACAAACAAAACCAAACACCACAGGCCACTGAGAACAGTGTAGTGCAGCTGAACATGTGCTCTTACATTGTGAGGCACATAACAGACAGAGAAAGCAACTTGTTGCAAAACTAAGCGATAATGGAAATCAATGATATTGCAGTTATGAATATATTTCAGAATGCACAGAAGCATCTAAGGGTTTATGATTTCCTTCTAACATATCTGAGAGATACAGAGTTGATGAGAAGCATTTAGGTTTTAGGTGTGTGTTTGTTTATTTGGGGGATGCCACCAGAAGTGGCGCTGCCAGAGAGAGCGCGAGCCGAGTTCTTTCATTCTCACCGGAAACGACGGCCTCTTCTTCTCAGCTCTGCTGCTGTTAGCTGGCTGCTACTAGACGGACAAACATATCTGGATCCCGTGCTTTTATGTTGGCACTGGCCTGCGTGTGTCACCCGTCCTCATGGCCATGTACAAGGTGAAGCCCGTCAGTCCCGCTGACATAAAGATCGATTTGCCAACGCGCATGTACAGGTCACCGAATCTCCACGCGCAGGGAATGCACTGCGGACTGCGCGCGCTTCAGGTATGCTACGGGAGCACGTCAGGTCATCATTCACATATGAACATGAAATCGTAAAAATGCATAAGACGCACAGTGGCTAGGTCTGTCTGATGCAATGATCGGGTGTGATTGACAGCTGCTGTACTTAGTGCTCTGGAACCAGAGGTTGGTCCTTTAGTGACTTACACTTTCAGTTTAATGCACTGCAACTAACAACGACTGCCTGGAATATTTAGGAAGGAGATGCATCATACTAGAAAGGATGATGATATGGTAAATTGATCTATTTATAGATCATCTTGCACGTAGTTTAATGCAACTAAATGTTGTTTTGTAGTGCACCTTTGCATGTTTGGGGAGGTAGCCATGCGGATTGCATGTAACCGGTCTCTTCTGGTCTGTATCTCTTGTTGGTCTCAGAATGGAGAAGTGGATCCTGCTCTGAAGGCGCTGGAGGAGCGACAGGATGAAGTGCTGAGAAGACTGTATGAGATCAAGGCAACGGTCGAGGGGCTGGCGAAGACGGTGAGCACTCCTGATGCAGACCTGGACGCCAGCACACTGTCACGCGGGCCGGCTGAGTCTGTGCTCAGAGGGACGGCAGATCTGGACTCTCTGCTGGGCAAGGTGAGCCCTTACGTGCGCCACGAGACGTGTTATATTCATCTCGAGTTAGATTGGGATGTTTCAACCCTGTGATATGTTCCAAATGCACGTCTTGCTGAAATGTTTCTGGTTGTCCTCCAGGACCTGGGTGCGCTGAGAGACATCGTGATCAACGCCAGCCCTGCCTGTCCTCCTCTGTGCCTGCTGGTTCTTCATGCTCTGCTGTGCCAGCGCTACCAGGTGCTCTCCAGTGTGCATGTGCACTCCTCTGTGAGCGCTGTGCCCCCTCCGCTGCTGTCCTGCCTGGGCCCGCGGCACATAGACGGCTACGCCCGCCAGCACTTTCAGCTCGGCTTCACTCTCATATGGAAAGATGGTGAGAGGGTAAAAAGAGAGCGGCACTAAAATTGATCAGAATGTGTTTTCCTGGAGGGCCGCTGTATCGGAGTGAGTGAAACTGATTTGCTTAAAGGGATAGTTCACCCAAAAAGGAACTAAAATTCTGTCATTAGTTACTCACCCTCGTGTCGTTCCAAACCCGTAAGACCTTCGTTCATCTTCAGAACATGATTTAAGATATTTTTGATGGAATCTGAGGGCTCTCTGACCCTCCCATAGACGGCAAGGTAACTACCACGGTCAACGTCCAGAAAAGTACCAAAAAAGAATGACTTTTTCACATTTTCGTCTCTACTGCGTCACTTTGGACGTGCGTTCACGACAGTATCATGACGTGAGCGTGTGGCGGCGCTGACGAAAATGTGGAATAAAGTCGTTATATTTTGTTCTCTTTGCGCAAAAAAGTATTCTCATAGCTTCGTAACGTTACAGTTGAACCACTGATGTCACACGGACTACTTTGTCGATCATCTTGGTACTTTTCTGGACCTTGACCGTGCTAGTTACCTTGCTGTCTATGGGAGGGTCAGAGAGCCCTCATATTTCATAAAAAATATCTTAAAGGGGTCATATGATGCTGCTAAAGAGAACATTATTTGGTGTAATGAAATGTGTTTATGCGGTTTAAGGTTAAAAAAACACATTATTTTCCACATACTGTACATTATTGTTTCTCCTCTATGCTCCTCCTTTCTGAAACACGTGGATTTTTACAAAGCTCATCGGTCTGAAAAGCGAGGTGTGCGCTGATTGGCCAGCTATCCAGTGCGTTGTGATTGGCTGAATACCTCAAGTGTGTGACGGAAATGTTACGCCCCTCACCATACTGTGATGCCCTGTCCCGGAGCGACGAGACAAAAACATTAAAACCCATTATAAACGAGGCATTTGTTGCATCCAGTGGGGACATAATTACTGATTATAATGACTTATACTGTCTTTTTATGCATTGCATCGCGCCGCGTAAACATAAAACCATGTCTGCATTTGCAGATGTGTGCAGTTCTGTTTATTAACTGCTAGAGCGACAAAAGTTACATAGTGCTAACCTTTGATGTGTTCTGTACTGCTGGAAGACTGGTGTTGTTACATTTTTAAAATGTCAGTATCATTGCGGTACAGAAGTACGGGTGCTTTTGGCAACACTAGATTGGATTGTGAAGGGTGGGTGTTTATACCAGACCTGTTGATTGTGGTGGCCTACTCCTCTTGAAACTATTTGGCTACTAGTCAACATATATATAAAAAAAAAGCTGAAAAGAAGAATGCATTCATTTAAAGGTGGAGCAGATTATTACAGTTTGACAAACAATTACGAAGACAAATCTTTTTTACTTTGCAATAATTGTGCACAATAAAACCTTAAATGTGCATCAGGGGTATAAATAGGATCAGTTTGGGTATCTTCTGTATGTATGCAATTTTTATTTTAAATAAATGCTGTTCTTTTTAACGTTATTCATCAAAAAGTCCTGAGCTGAAAAGAAGAATGCATTCATTTAAAGGTGGAGCAGATTATTACAGTTTGACAAACAATTACGAAGACGAATCTTTTTTACTTTGCAATAATTGTGCACAATAAAACCTTAAATGTGCATCAGGGGTATAAATAGGATCAGTTTGGGTATCTTCTGTATGTATGCAATTTTTATTTTAAATAAATGCTGTTCTTTTTAACGTTATTCATCAAAAAGTCCTGAAAAAAGTATCCCAGGTTCCAAAAAAATATTAAGCAGCACAACAGTTTCCAATATTGGTAATAAATCAGCATATTATACTGATTTCTGAAGATCATGTGACACTGAAGACTGGAGGAATGATGCTGAAAATACAGCTGCGCATCACAGAAATACATTATATTTTAAAATATATTAAAATAGAAAGCCATTATTATAAATAGTAATAATATTTTACAGCATTACAGTTTTTTCTGTGTTTTTGGTCAAATAAATGTAGCCATGATAAATTTGTCCTTAAGGGGAAAAATTTTCCTTTTTTTCCCCCAGAGAAAAAAAACTAGAACCAAGATTGGAAAAATTGCAAAGCCACTGAATAAATAAGCTTTCCATTGATGTATGGTTTGTTACAATATTTGGCCGAGATACAACTATTTGAAAATCTGGAATCTGAGGGTGCAAAAAAATCTAAATATTGAGAAAATCATCTTTAAAGTTGTTCATATGAAGTTCTTAGCAATGCATATTACTAATCAAACATTAAGTTTTGATATATTTACGGTAGGACATTTACAAAATATCTTCATGGAACATGATCTTTACTTAATATCCTAATGATTTTTGGCATAAAAGAAAAATCATTTTGACCCATACAATGTATTGTTGGCTATTGCTACAAATATACCCCAGCGACTTAACACTGCTTTTGTGCTCCAGGCTCACATATATATACTGTATATACATTTGCAGTAGCTCCAGATATTTCAACATGCTAATTATTGTATCATCTCCTTTCAGTGTCAGAGCTGCAGATGAAGTTCAACACGCAGAGCATGTGCCCGATCGAGGGGGCGAGGGGGAGCGCTCGCTTTCTCTTCCGTCTTTTGGGTGCCGAACCCCAAGACCCGGTCGCCGCCACGCAGATGGACTGCTGGACTGCTACGGCAGTTTTCCAGCTGTCCGAGGGGGGCAGTAAAGAGCGGGCGGCCGTGCTGAGGTCACTAAACGCGGCTCTGGGGCGTTCAGCGTGGCTTCTGGGTCAGGAGTTCTCTCTCGCCGACATCGTGTGTGCCTGCTGCGTGCTGCGGGCCGGCCAGACCACCTCTGCACCAGTTAACGTACAGCGCTGGCTCAAGTCCTGCCAGAACCTGGGCCACTTCGACTGCGTGTATCCGTTACTACAGTGACGAAAGCTGTGAGATCGGCGCAGGTCGTACTCTAGCTGGAAACTGATACGCCATAGTCAATTATATAATGAAAAGGGAAATGCAACATGACTTCGCCAAACACTGTAACATCCCAGAATCCAGTGTTAACTGAGCTCAGGTCTGTAATATGGAATGTTTAGAAATGACGTTTGAACTGGAGGCGATCTGAAACTGATCCCAGGCCTGGGTCATAGATGCAAACACTCAGAGAGAGGGCATTTGGGATAATGATACTGTAAAC
>NW_015506211.1:588543-609114 GCF_001515645.1 Sinocyclocheilus grahami | reverse complement strand
CATATTATACTGATTTCTGAAGATCATGTGACACTGAAGACTGGAGGAATGATGCTGAAAATACAGCTGCGCATCACAGAAATACATTATATTTTAAAATATATTAAAATAGAAAGCCATTATTATAAATAGTAATAATATTTTACAGCATTACAGTTTTTTCTGTGTTTTTGGTCAAATAAATGTAGCCATGATAAATTTGTCCTTAAGGGGAAAAATTTTCCTTTTTTTCCCCCAGAGAAAAAAAACTAGAACCAAGATTGGAAAAATTGCAAAGCCACTGAATAAATAAGCTTTCCATTGATGTATGGTTTGTTACAATATTTGGCCGAGATACAACTATTTGAAAATCTGGAATCTGAGGGTGCAAAAAAATCTAAATATTGAGAAAATCATCTTTAAAGTTGTTCATATGAAGTTCTTAGCAATGCATATTACTAATCAAACATTAAGTTTTGATATATTTACGGTAGGACATTTACAAAATATCTTCATGGAACATGATCTTTACTTAATATCCTAATGATTTTTGGCATAAAAGAAAAATCATTTTGAAGCATACAATGTATTGTTGGCTATTGCTACAAATATACCCCAGCGACTTAACACTGCTTTTGTGCTCCAGGCTCACATATATATACTGTATATACATTTGCAGTAGCTCCAGATATTTCAACATGCTAATTATTGTATCATCTCCTTTCAGTGTCAGAGCTGCAGATGAAGTTCAACACGCAGAGCATGTGCCCGATCGAGGGGGAGGCCAACGTCGCTCGCTTTCTCTTCCGTCTTTTGGGTGCCGAACCCCAGGACCCGGTCGCCGCCACGCAGATGGACTGCTGGATCGACACGGCAGTTTTCCAGCTGTCCGAGGGGGGCAGTAAAGAGCGGGCGGCCGTGCTGAGGTCACTAAACGCGGCTCTGGGGCGTTCAGCGTGGCTTCTGGGTCAGGAGTTCTCTCTCGCCGACATCGTGTGTGCCTGCTGCGTGCTGCGGGCCGGCCAGACCACCTCTGCACCAGTTAACGTACAGCGCTGGCTCAAGTCCTGCCAGAACCTGGGCCACTTCGACTGCGTGTATCCGTTACTACAGTGACGAAAGCTGTGAGATCGGCGCAGGTCGTACTCTAGCTGGAAACTGATACGCCATAGTCAATTATATAATGAAAAGGGAAATGCAACATGACTTCGCCAAACACTGTAACATCCCAGAATCCAGTGTTAACTGAGCTCAGGTCTGTAATATGGAATGTTTAGAAATGACGTTTGAACTGGAGGCGATCTGAAACTGATCCCAGGCCTGGGTCATAGATGCAAACACTCAGAGAGAGGGCATTTGGGATAATGATACTGTAAACACGACTCCCTCCCGCCTTGTGCCTAATAAAACGTTGAACTAGAAGATGTTGTGTGTTGCTGTGACATAATCTATCGGGTGTTTAATGAAGCCTTTGAAATTTGAACCCAAGGACCTACTGGTATGTGACGGATGAGAGGTGATACTTTGTAGCTCAAAACCTAATAAAGATTTTCATTTCGGGTTAGACATTTACCGACTGATTTTTTTCCTTCACCTAATACATGTATAATATAGAATGATATGCTGTTATGTTTCTGAGTGGTAGACAAGAGGATGCACTTTTTTCACACACACAAAAACCCCAACCTATTACAGTTTTTCCTTTTAAAAAGTAAAAAACTACTAAGAATGAATACTTTTATTACCCAGGAACGCATTAAATTGATCAGACAGAGAGAATAAGTGTTTTTGAACATTATTCATGAGAGTAATAAATGCATCACAGTTTCCACAAAAAATATTAGGCAGCACAACTGTTATTAAGAAGTGTTTCTTCACTGATTTCTGAAGATCATGTGACACTGAAGACTGGAGCAATGATGCTGGAAATTCAGCTTCGCATCACACGAATAAATTACAGTTTAAAATATATTACAATGTAAAACAGCTGTTTTAAATTCTAATAATGTTTTACTGTTTTTACCGCATTTTTGATTAATAAAAGCAGTCTTCAGCATTAGCGACCTTTCAAAACAGTTCAATGTTATGTCAAACATTGTCGTTTTTATGTCAAAAAACATAAAAAAATCTTACCAACCCCAAACTTTTGAAGGGTAGTGTAGCTTTCAGAAGTTGTAGCTTCATTAGACTACTAAGCAAAACCATTGTAGTGGGAAACTAGATAGAGCTTTATATAGAATTATAAAAAAGGAACATTAGGCAAAATTAGCATTTGATTTCTTACAATCAAAATGGCCCAATCAAAGAAGCTGTGATACATGATGTAGCCTGTAGGTGCCATACAGCACCATCCTCAACAACTCAAACCGCCGAGTTAAATTTCAGTTCATTTCCCTTCAGGCAAAAATCATTTTAATTTCACAACTCTCGGATCTTTCCTCACTCACACGGGAAAGAATTAACACTCTACACAGCTCGAATAACACTTTATCAAGGTGAAAGGTTTAAAAATGTAATGACTGGGATCCTAAATTGACATCTCTACAACCTGGAACCCAGAATGTAACCACATATTTTCATCTAAAGTCAGATTGAATGAGGTTCATACCAGTACGTACTGAATCACTAAGCACACTAAGCACAGTATGCACAGATTTAGGTTGATGTGAATGGAACTACAAACCGTGCCACATTATGTTGTCTACAGTAGTATGACACTGACCTTTACAGCACATAATGATAGGCCAGTTATTATATTTTAGCAGTACAATCATATTGCTATTCCCCCCCCCCCCCCTTTAATAGAAGAACACTTGTTTTTGTTTTTCACTGAAGTGCACATTTCCAAGATAAAGAGTTTAAAGAATCAAGGATAATGTAATCAGCCCGGTGTCGACAGAGCTGAAAGTTAATGAGAAAATTCCCTATAGCGCCTTTAGGAACACATCACAAACAATGCTCAAACCGTCTATGTATGCTGTGCTTTAAGTTGAGTTATTACGCCTATAGGTCTCGACAGCTGTACCCAAGACGGTTTTATTTACATGATAGCTGTTGTGGAATATAATGGGATTCATATCTGCAGGCGAGGGATAGTAAAAATGATGCTTTGATTTCACTAACAACACTCTGCTCATCTGTGATGTGACTTGAGGGCTTAAAACTATAGTCAGTTAAGTCATGTTTTCATTAGAATTGAGAAATATCTGATTTATGGATTTGGGAAAGGCGTAGGTCTGTTTCTGGCTTCAATGCGGCGTTCCACTGTGTTATTTACACAAAAACGATGACACAAAATGTGTTCACCATATCTCCAAATAACACTTTTTTTTGGTTCTCAGAATGTTCCTCTTCCCAAAACAGAGCTGTTGAATAATCAGTTCTTTTTTTTTTATCCTTTGTTTAATCATAATCATTAAAATAGCCTTCATAATATGGATGATTAGATGAATATGTGCATGTAAGATTTTCATGTAACGTATTTAGTTCTCATCGTGTACTACACAATGTAGTATAATAGATTTTACATTTCTTTTACTGACCAGCACCCATAACGAATCATTATTAGATTCAAATTCATTTCATTGTGCAGAGTACAGTACAAAGCCAATGAATCACATTTTTGTTGCATAGCAACCATCTGTTATAACTTCTAGCGGAAGGATATCCACTTATGAATATGCTTGATAAAATAATATTAATATGAACATTTGTGTCCTTACATTTTTAATACAATAGCCCCAAAACGTAACTGGGTTCATTTTTGACATTTATTGCATGAGATAATAAATGTAGTGAGTGGCATAAATTGTGCAGATAATATTTTGCTATTGCATTTACTTTCATTAAATATGGCTTAGGTGTCCAAACACTTTACTGTATATTTTATATTTTTATATTACCAGTAAGATTTTTTTTTCTTTTGAAACAAATCAAAACTTTATTTAAGCACAGATGCATTAAATGAAATGAAAAAAATGTATCACGATTTCCACAAAAACATTTAGCAGCACAACATTGATAATAATCAGAAATGTTTCTTGAGCAGCAAATCAGTATATTAGGTCACGTGACACTGAAGATAGGAGTAATGATGCTGAAATATCACAGAAATATCACATTTGAACAGTTGCTAAATCGTAATGATATTTCACAATATTACTTTTTTATTGTATTTTTTCAGCATTGGTGAGCATGAGATTTAAGATCAAAAAATCCTCCCGACCCCAAACATTTGATCAGTCCAGTAAGATTTTTTTTTCTTTTGAAACAAATCAAAACTTTAAGCACAGATGCATTAAATGAAATGAAAAAAAATGTATAAGAAACGTTTCTTGAGCAGCAAATCAGTATATTAGGTCACGTGACACTGAAGATAGGAGTAATGATGCTGAAATATCACAGAAATATCACATTTGAACAGTTGCTAAATCGTAATGATATTTCACAATATTACTTTTTTATTGTATTTTTTCAGCATTGGTGAGCATGAGATTTAAGATCAAAAAATCCTCCCGACCCCAAACATTTGATCAGTATTTGTGACAGCAAGTATAATGTAAAACCCACATGCATAGGTCAAGGTGAAATACGCACAGAACCGTCTTTCAGTGAGTGCTTTCTAAAAGATAATGGCGTATAAAGGTCAGAGTGCTGTCCTTTGGTCCAGCTTGTCAGCAAATTCTGCCTCTCCTCGAAGAGCCTCACACTCAACCTGCAGCTTTAATTGGTGTTAACATCATGTTTTCAGGCTTATTTCACACCTACCCCTCTTCAGTTACCACAAATGCATCCTGGCAACATAATCTCAAGTGTCTTAATTTACACGCCATACATCAATATTCAGCTGTGAAGACACATGGGATTTGTCTGTGGCTATGTTATTTAAAAGATGAAATAACATATCATATCAGGGAATAACATATCAGAAGATTTTGTGTTGTCATCATCTGTTTTATAAGTTACTATTACTATTGCTTATACTTGGGTTAGGTTATTTCACCCCCAAACGCAGCTCTAAATATTAAACTACAATGTGTAACATCCCACACAGTTTGTGAAAAGACATGAATACCTCAAATCATGTAGCATGTTGAGGAGAGGTGTGCTGTTGATTCCCATGGACTTACACCAAAGGATGCACTTGTGTCTTATCAAGACACCAGAATATCATAGATACTTGGGGGTGGGCTCTTTTGATTGGGCCAGTGAGCAACCACTCAGCAACCACCAGAACACCTTAGCAACACCCTAGCAACTGCATAACGACATGCTAAAAACCTTGGCAGCTCCTTTGCTACCACCCAGATCATCTTAGCAACTGTGTAACAACATGCTCAATCACCTGTTAGATTTGCCATGGATGTTCTGTTCTATTTTTCATTTCCCAAACTACTTTTCCTATGTATGTTCTCCGGGATGCTGAAGCCTATTCTATTCTGTTCTTTATTTTCCAAACTACTTTTCCTATGTATGTTCTCCGGGATGCTGAAGCCTATTCTATTCTATTCTATTCTATTCTGTTCTTTATTTTCCAAACTACTTTTCCTTTGTATGTTCTCCGGGATGCTGAAGCCTATTCTATTCTATTCTATTCTATTCTTTATTTTCCAAACTACTTTTCCTTTGTAGGTTCTCTGGGATGCTGGATTCTATTCTATTCTTTATTTTCCAAACTACTTTTCTTTTGTAGGTTCTCCCGGATGCTGGATTCTATTCTATTCTATTCTATTCTATTCTATTCTATTCTATTCTATTCTGTTCTATTCTATTCTATTCTATTCTATTCTGTTCTATTCTATTATGTTCTGTTCTGTTCTGTTCTGTTCTATTCTATTCTCCATTTTCCAAACTACTTTTCCTTTGTAGGTTCTCCAGGATGCTGGATTCTATTCTATTCTTTATTTTCCCAACTACTTTTCTTTTGTAGGTTCTCCGGGATGCTGGATTCTATTCTATTCTATTCTATTATGTTCTGTTCTGTTCTATTCTCCATTTTCCAAACTACATTTCCTTTGTAGGTTCTCCGGGATGCTGGATTCTATTCTGTTCTGTTCTGCTCTGTTCTGTTCTATTCTATTCTTTATTTTCCCAACTACTTTTCTTTTGTAGGTTCTCCGGGATGCTGGATTCTATTCTATTCTATTATGTTCTGTTCTGTTCTGTTCTATTCTCCATTTTCCAAACTACTTTTCTTTTGTAGGTTCTCTGGGATGCTGGATTCTATTCTATTCTTTATTTTCCAAACTACTTTTCTTTTGTAGGTTCTCCGGGATGCTGGATTCTATTCTATTCTATTCTATTCTGTTCTGTTCTGTGCTATTCTCCATTTTCCAAACTACATTTCCTTTGTAGGTTCTCTGGGATGCTGGATTCTATTCTATTCTGTTCTGTTCTGTTCTGTTCTGTTCTATTCTATTCTCGCTTTTCCTAAGTAGGTTCTCAGGGATGCCACAGCCAATTCTATTAATTTTATTCTTTTCTATTTTCCAAATTCCAAACAGCTTGTCCTATTTAGGTTATAATATATTCTCTATTCTATTCTATTCTGTTCTGTTCTTTTAT
Source organism: Sinocyclocheilus grahami (assembly GCF_001515645.1). Taxonomy (NCBI): domain Eukaryota; kingdom Metazoa; phylum Chordata; class Actinopteri; order Cypriniformes; family Cyprinidae; genus Sinocyclocheilus; species Sinocyclocheilus grahami. The sequence continues at coordinate 602,571 of NW_015506211.1, read as the reverse complement.
ATTTAAAATTTTCCAAACTGCTTGTCCTATGTAGGTTCACAGGGATGCTCGAGCGTATTCTATTCTATTCTATTCTTCATTTTCCAAACTACTTTTCCTATGTACTGTACTGTAGGTTCACAGGGATGCTGAATTCTATTCTATTTTCCAAACTGCTTGTCCTAAGTAGTTTCTCAGGGGTGCTGCAGCCAATTCTATTAATTTTATTTGATTCATTCTATACTATTCTATTTTTCTTTTTTTAAACCAATTGTTCTGTGTAGGTTCCCAAACATGCTTAAGCCTATTCTATTCTATTCTATTCTCCATCCATTTTTCAAACCATTTGTCCTGTGTAAGGTTGCAGAGATGGTGGATTCTATTCTGTTGTGGAATTTATATAGATAGTAATTTTATAACTTTAGATATGTCCTGTTGGTTAAAACTATATTTTTGCAATACAAAATGTGACTACTAAATCAACATACAAGCCAAAAAAAAAAAAAAAATCAAAGTGTAGAAAAACACACTGGTAATCAGAAACATTGTGTAAACCTAGTTTTTTTCTCTCCTAGTATAGGGACCAGCTAGTTGTGAATAGATCCTTTCCATTTGCTTCCTATTGATGAAGTCCTGTGTTCATCTCGATCGGCCCAATCAGTGTGTCTGCAGTCAGCATGCTCTTAGTGCTCCAGCCTGATTCCAGCCACACATTCTCCATCGATCCACTGGGCTGATCTGAGGGTCCTGCTCATTTTCTTAGGTACTCACCTCCACCATACTTATTACACTATAAATATCAAAAACAGTCTCCAGTCTCAAATGGTAACAGCACATCCGCACCTCTGTGTCTATATTGTGATGTCTTCCCTGAAAAACATTCATATTGCTAATGGATTTAGTGGCTTCCATGTTCAATAGTGCAATTTTTGTGTAAAACGTGTTAAGCTAACAAACAACCTGCTGCTGTCGTAATGTCTGTTCCCAGGAGAGACTGAACAATCGCTTTACTCTGAGGGTCTGGCTGTACCAGACTGAAGGAGAACATTTATCAGGTGCTTGAAGCAAACTCATTAAACAATCGCTTTTTTTAATGTCTCCCAATGAGGATCTGTTTGATTGTCCTTCTGAGAACTCGGTTTCATCAGCATATTGCTTTAACTGCTGGTCAAATGATTGCTGTTTTATTGGTTTATTTCTCTGATGTTATAATCAAATAGGTACCATGGTACTTCCATGCTATTTTAAACATATACAATGGAATGCTCTAAGCTCCTTGGAGAACCACGCAAATGGCTTGATTCATAAATAGAGTATGCATAGTACCATTGTATTACAATCTGATACATCACTTCCATAGCATCCCTTTTTAAGGGTTTTCCTGGGTATGGTTTACATAAATAATGAAACGGAGCCTTTGAATTAAATAAAAGTGTGTGGAGATCTGGGGCAGAATAGTCTACACATAAACAATAAATAGTCTTGTTGCTTCAAGTGGCCATATGATAACAATAGAAAAACATCCCTTCCCTTATTAATAACAATTCTCGTGCTTTTAAATTGTGTAAATTAATGATTACACTGGTGCAATCCATAATCAGTAGCACATTTTAGAAATAATCTGCCCAATACTGTGTAAAAGCAGGTCTGTATTACTGATGATGATGAAATCATCCATCCATCCGTCCTTCTGTTTCCTAAACCACTTGTACTGTAGGGTCGCAGGTGATGAAATCATTTCTGGTAGCCTATAAAACCCTTTATATATATATATATATACATACATAAGACATTAAGATTAGTTCATATAATATAAGTTAATATTTTTACTTGAATTTATAATAAATCTTTATTAATATTAATAAATCTTAATGTATGAAATAAAACCTCCTTTTTGTAAGATATCATTACAGTTTTTGCCTATTGCTTGAACACTTTTTGCAAGACTTCGGCTCATTGTGTCAAAACTTTACACACAAGCACACAAGACACAACACTGGGAAATAAACCAGTCACATCTATGTCGAATTGAAACTCTGCGATCAAAACCTAACAATCCTTTGTCAAAATGTCACTCTGATGACAAAATGATACACACTTGCATCGTATGAATACACTTTCAGATTAGCAGCAACACACTACTGTACTTTATATAAAACACTGCAGTCTTTAATTTTCACTGTTTTTATTCAGTTCATCAGGTAGCATTCTGTGAAGCTCAATGCAACACTTACAGTTTTTGTTCTGTTTTTGTCCAACAAAGGTTTTCACAACAACCAAAAATTAAAGCACTGAAAGGTTACAAGTGACATCAACTCAATACGGCACATCACAGTACAGTACAGTACAGTAAATGCAGTAATGCCAAAATAATACAAAAATAAAACATGTAAATACAGAAAAACAGGCCAAAATAAGCGCTTTTGTTTAAGGTATGGTTACACTGTGTTTAAGGTGTAGTAACAAAAGCTTCAAGTTTTGTTACTTTGGTCTAAGCATGTGTCTATAGTGTTCAAGCAATAGGCAAAAACTGTAATTAATTTAACATAACAATATTAGCTATGGCTGCATTTATAATGTATTAAATGCATTAACTAATTTCTGGAGTCTATCCTCATCTGCCATATTTTACAAAATTGTTAAAGTTATATAGCATATTATATAATACAGAATATACCTAATAGATTTACTTTATCTGGGAAGAGTGTGTGTGTGTGTGCGTGTGTTTACAATATGGTTAGTGGCCTATAAAAAAGATATATTAAAAACTAAAGATTATTTATATATATATATATATAATATATATATTGGTAAATAATCTCATAAAACACAAAGCCGTGGAAAACACTGGGTATTGATTCATTTCAGTCTCTTTATTAAGCCACACAAGCATCAAACCCTGTATTTTATGTAAACTATTTGAGTTTTGTCTTCACTTCTATCCTTTTCTGTGTTTTTTAAACTCATTTAGGCTACAGCAGCATTTAAGCATGAAAACATATCGTCAGTGTTGGGGAAAGTTACTTTTAAAAGTAATGCATTACAATATTGCGTTACTCCATTAAAAAAGTAACTAATTACGTTACTTAGTTACTTTTTATGGAAAGTAATGCGTTACGTTACTTTAGCGTTACTTTTTAAATCTGGACAGGGCTCGCTTGTTTGTTTTTAAAATAAAAAAGTTATATTTTTGGCAAATATAAAAGCCTTTTCACACCAAAAGTGAAATGAATGCGCCTCAGGCTGAAGGGAAAGTACAGTAGAATGCAGAAGAAGACATTTCAACACACTTCAGCAATAAACAATAAATAATTTGTGCTTATTAGTACGCTTGAACTGGATCATCGAAGCTCAGAAGCAAATAGAATGGGATTAAATACATAAAGGATATTTGTGTTGTTTAACATTTAATTATTGCAGGTTTGCGTCATATTCTGAGTTGCGTTATTTTCAGGAATACTGCATCTGTGTGTTTTCTTTTTTAATAAAAATAATGCATATTCATATTTATTTTAGAACTACAGTAACATCTGATTTCTCTCAACATGGGGACAGCAGAGCTGTCAGTCAATACATTGGGGGAAAAAAAGTAACTCAGATATTCTCTTGTAAATTAATAAGTAATGCGTTACTTTACTAGTTACTTGGCAAAAAGTAATCTGATTACGTAACTCACGTTACTTGTCATGCAACACTGCATATCGTACATTTTCCTTAATCATCATCGCGATGAAGAGATGTGAGAGCATCATCTCATTCCTCGGGCCATGTGTGTTTCTCATTGGTTAGTGGGACTGAAGGTGGGGTTTGAAGATCGCAATCCATCTGAGTTTGGAAAAGAGGGATGTGATTATAGCAAATGGACACGGTGGTGATCAAAACTCCTCAAAAAGCATAAAAAGCGACCCCGATGTGTGAGCTCGCACAGCTGCTCTCCAGCCTATATGAACAGCAACATGTGGAGCAGACGCGCTCAAGTTTCCTTTCAGAACAACGCAGCGCGAGCGCGAGGCCAAGCATGACGCGTGGATTATTACCCTGGTTATTGTTATTATGAGTGGCCATGGCGTGGTGTGACCGTGGGATTCAGATGCTGCTGGCCACAATCGGGGCTTTCGTGGCGTTTAGTTTGATGAGCATCGCGATCGGGACCGACTACTGGCTTTACTCCCGGGCATACATCTGTAACGCCACCAACATCAGCGCGGACGAGGCGCAGACGCAACCCAAGAAGGTCCGCGGAGATCTCACGCACTCCGGGCTCTGGAGGATCTGCTGCATAGAGGGTACCAGTGCTTCACATCCTTTCTTAGACTCCAGTTTTAAAAGAGAGCAAACTAAGTTCATTGTTCAGCCTTTGTCTTGAGACTAAGCTTTCGGAGGCTTTTGCGCTTTATCTGCGTCCAGGTGAACTCAAAACAGACGCAGTTTTTATTGAACCATGCGTTCAGTTTCAGTACCTGTGCAGCCAGTTTGTGAAGGGGCTCAGACCTACCCAGAGACACGGGTTCGAGTGCACAGACAGGCCTTTAGGAAAGAAACATCACATCTTTGATAAAGTCTAGAGAGCGAATGGAGAATTCTAATGAAAACCCAGAAGAATAGACTAGACTAGAATTTCAGAAGAGCAATCAAAGTCAGATCTCAGGGTGAGTTCAAATGGTTCTCATTTCTCATCTTTGCTGATCACAGCATGTGCGTGACATTTATGTCTAACGAAAGGAGATTTTAGGAGAAACGTCTAAAACATAGTTCATATCTAACTCTTTTATGCAGTGAAAAAGCAATGGTCCTATGGGTGGCCTTCCCCATCCACAGGAGCTGTCGACAACTCATCCGAACTCATTCATTGGGCTTGGATCTCTCTCAAGTTAACATAACTTGACGTTCGCTTGGAAGGGAGTGAAAATGCTCCCTATTTCACCAGCGGGTTTCCTGAATGGACAGAAAGGCGTAATCAGTCCAGAGATTCTCCTCATTCATGTCTTTCTTGCATTTGATGCTGTTGCTTGGAAACAATATGTCTGAAATCACTATGGTAACGTGGCCAATGTTTAAAAATAGATGAATCTGTTGCTTCTTATGATTGTCCATAGATAAGAACGAGACAGACAGACACGAGAGACAGAGAGACAAACAGATGTTTAATAACATTTATATTTATATAATTTTGAGAGACGACTAATACAGTTTTGGCAGAGCTTTGACTCAGACAGTCAGACTGATTACATCATGCGTTCATAGGCTAAACAAGGACATCAGTGGTAACTTATTACTGATCTCTTTCTAAAAGTCGAATGATAATGTCGTCAGGCTTCATTTTAAGACTATGACTATTATTCTTTTGTTTGTGAGAGTAGCAGGTATTGGAAGGGAAGAGCTGCCACTTTTGCCATTCCCAGTGTGCGCAACAGATCTGTAATTAAATGCAGTGGCTGAAAGGCCACAGAGTCTCTAATTAGCCACCGGGTTCGACTTCCACACTGACGAACACAGTCATAACGAGCTTTGAGCACGTGCCGCAGGTGCCGCAGGTGCCGAACTGCCATTCTCACTGCATAGACCTCAAATAAACACTGTTTGCAAAGGAGATGTCGTGCAAATACAACACAAGAGGAAAATACTGCTTTGTATTTATTCATTCCTTGTGTCATTAATAAGAATATATTTTAAGAACAAAAAAAAAAAAATATATATATATATATATAGCCTATATTTTCATTTTTGGTGGAAGCTACAGTAAGTGGAGTTTTTAAAATCAAATTTGTATTGTTATTCTACTGTCTTTTAAACATACAGAACACAGTCAGCCGTGCAAAAATGAGTGGTGCACAAAACAACAGCAAAAGACAACAACACATAAAACCCTAAATAATTATATGAAATAAATAAATAATACGGTAGGCTTGTCAGTTACACAGAAGAGTAAATGACAAAAGATACATAAAACTACCAAATGAGACGTATATGCAGCAAAATATATACAAAATATTCTACATATTCTAATATGCATATTCAAACAAATACATATACAATCATCTAGGGAGAGTTTTAAAAGATTAGTCTGAGAGTGTCTGCTTCCTTCTGCACTCTTAAAAATAAAGGTGCTTCACGATGCCACAGAAGAACCTTTTTGTCTGAATGGTTCCATGAAGAAGCTTTAACATCTGAAGAACCTTTCTGTTTCACAAAAGCTGCTTTGTGGCGAAAGAAGGTTCTTCAGATTATAAAAAGGTAAGAAAGAGATGGTTCTTTAAAGAACCTTTGACTGAATGCTTCTTTGTGGAACCAAAAATGGCATCGCTTGAAGAACCTTTTGAAGCACCTTTATTTTTAAGAGTACGGGCAGTGTTACTTCAGTATTATTTACTATTATAGTGTTTATTAAGTATTTCATTCATTTAATTAGCATACAGCATGTTTTGAATTAGCCTGTGTCTGTTTTTCAGTTTTCATTTTAGTTTAAGATTTAGTCATTTTGTTATGTAATTTTGTCATATTATTATTACATTTACATTTAGTCATTTAGCAGACGCTTTTATCCAAAGCGACTTACAAACGAGGACAACAGAAGCAATCAAAACCAACAAAAGAGCATGCAAGTGCTGTGACAAGTCTCAGTTAGCTTAACGCATAACACATTATTATTATTATTATTATTATTATTATTTCTGTTTAGCTTTATTTCAGATTTAGTTTGAGTAATTTTAGAACTTCAGCTTATTTCAGTTAGTTGCCAAAGAAACATTTCTCATTTTAATTTCTGATTTTTAAAGCTTTTTCCAACTCTTATTTATTTTTATAAAACGGAGAGTTCCGGTGCTTGATTCTGATTGGCTGAGCCGCGTTCGAAGCTGTTGTAAATTACTCTACAAACACACATCTTTATTTACTTCTGTGTGTTACTCTGCAGCCACTTTGTAGCAACCACAACTGATTCTGAGGAGCTACATTGTTTGGTGGAAGAATACTGTTTTTATTAATATCATTACACTTTATTTGCTCTGTTTTATTTTGTGAAACCTTACTATGTATATGGAATAACCGTTTTATAAAAGCAATAAGCCGCTTCGCGTCGTGCCTAACAACACCCCTTATAAATTCACTGTAAACCACGGCTTCACGGGGCTTATTGCTTTAATTTATTTTAGTTGAGTTTTTATTTTAGTTAACAATAACAATGCTAATGAGACATGCGTCATCATTTAACTTTTTTATGTGTATGAATAAAAAGCATGAATGATTTATTCACATGATGGCATTTTAATATTACAATTCGATTTTTACGTTTTCTCATGACACTGCAATGCAAGCGTGTGGCTGTTTGTTAGGGCATTGCTAAATGCTTGCTCAAGAGTTTAAAGCGACTAAAACGTTGTTATGCAGTTGCTAGGGTGTTCAGAGTTGTTGCTAGGGTGTTGCTAAGTGGTTTCTAAGATGTTCTGAGTGCTTGTTAACATGCAGTTCCTCCTTCAGTGAAAAATACATGCCATTTTTTTCACACGATTTGAGATATGTCCACAGCACAAACACCACAGTCTAATAGTCTGTTGAACTCCCTAACGGCAAGTATGAGCAATAATACTGATGCTTGCCTCATAAAAGAAGACACATTGTATCGCCAAGGCAGTCTTCATATTGACCGATTTGAGATGGTCCAAAGCACACTTCCCCAGCATGCAAAGCACTGATTGGTTTAACTTCTCGACAAGGCGAACGATTGGCGGCCCTGCCCTGATTCACAATTATGGCAAAATGCTGGAGGCGGGGAATGTGGCAGCTGTTTCCTTGCCCGGTGGGGATGTGGGTTTGCGAGGCATGAGGGGGCTTGTGGCATGGGGGAGAGGAGCGTGTTGCTGTCTGCTGTATTAAACCACAATGAAGATGTCAAAGGCATCCTTGGAGACATTATGTAAATCATATTGTTGGATCAGACCTGAGGTTGCCATGGAGAAGACATGCTCAGCGATGAGCATTGTTATTTCCAGTCAGGCCGCAGGGACCAAGTGTAGGTTTTCTCCTCTCTAGCGCTCTCTCTCTGATGTGCCTCCGTGTCAGTCAAGCAAGGTTCCTTATTTTGTCTTTATGAGGCTAGGTACACTTCAGTCACCGGGCCCATAACCAGCTCCTATAAATCAACAGCCTGAGCGGAGCTTTACATAAGATCCTATGGCTCACCACACTCACTGTACACACTTACAGAAGTTATAAAGTCTAAGATTTTGTGGGGATGTACAGTGGGGTCTGAAAGTCTGAGAACACATAGGAAATGTCAGTTTGCTTTGTTAAACCTGGAAATAAACAGTAAGGATTTTCAAGAATGGAAATTTATGATGTTGCAATGGAGAAATATTTCAGATTTTGCACTGTTTCTAGGTCACTTGTGTCAGTAAGCATTTGATCTGTACAAAGGGTCGATTTTGTTCCTTTTTTTGTAGCACCAGTTACTCTTTCAAATCATATTGGTGAGCAGGTTTTTCTTTTACAATTAAATCATTTTCAGTTTTTTAATTAAATTACAAAAATGATGGTTTAAGATGTCCACTAGAGATGCTGAAGTCGAACGTTAGTTTATTTCATTATTTATTTCTATATGTCATAAAGATACATGTATATATATATATATAGAGAGAGAGAGAGAGAGAGAGAGAGAGAGCTAAACAAAAGCTATAGCTGTATTATCCATATTAAAATGCATGAGCCATAAACATTCTGTTTTTTTGTTTTAACAGACAAAGAAGTATAGATAAATATTTTATGACAATTTATCTGTCATAATAGTTCAAATTATTGGCCATTGATAGTGGACAACATTTCTGCATATGTGCATCCCTAATTAGAATGCAAAACTAAAGCGTACACTGGGAAAGACGATAATTTCCCCCCCCTCAGATTCAGTTATTGAAAAGCATCCCATTGTTGATGGATATTATTACGCCGTTTTTGTCTCAAGGGGTTCTAAGGATAGGTAATGACCCAGGAACAAGATTTATTCTTTAATGTGATATTTTTGACAAAGTACTGTTCTCGTTGTGTAACTTCCATGCATACTGTTATAAAGACCAATTCTGATTGATTAAAAAGTCTCATACTGAAATGCATTTTTTTTTACTTTGTAAGAGCATATGTATTCAGATTCAGCATGAAAGGGTGTTGGCATCCCATTTTACTTTAGTAATGTGACTTGCTTCAGAGTGAAACAGGATATTTCATGGGAACGCAGCATAGGGTATGACTTCACACTAGAGACCTGCACTCTTGCACTCACAACAGAGTGCGGCATGGGACAAGACTTGATAGGCGAGTGTGGGTGTGGGTGTGGGTATGGGCGGGAGACTCTTGTGAATGCGGGAGATTAAAATGATTTGCGGGACTCCCGCAAAATAGAAATATCTAAACATAAAATTTCTTAAAACAAATATATTGTCATTCATCTGTTGCACAAAAGCAACAAGAACAACTAATATAAAATAAAAATAATTAACAGGCGCAAGCATAGGCAAAGTTTTTATTTATAACACGTGTTGGCAGTGTTGAGCAATGTAGCTAGTCACAGACATATCTGTTGATTTCTGGAATGCAATGCCCAATCGGAGGTTAGAATCCACTCACCACTTGTCTCATATATATAAAAATCTTTCTTTTTCACCATATATTTCAGATGTTTTTTTTGTATTATGGTTTAGAAGAGGCACTGCAAATATTAATGATCTTTTCCATAAATTTGTTACTTTTTCTTATCTGTCAGAAAAATGTAATCTTCCCCAAACCCCTTTTTTTTGATAACTTCTGGCTCTTGAATTTATAAGAAATACATTTTCTCATTTCCCTCATGCACCTCCTAAACAAGAGACTGATCAGGTTTCAGAAACAAAACTCTGTAAAGGTACTGTCTTCAATATTTACATAACAATTTTTTAATTTATAATGCAGTCAGTCTATTCACCCCTCTCTAAAATAAAGCAGAATCAGGAATCGGACCTTAACCATGTTTTCACAGACGAGGAATGGTCCAAGGTCCTTTGCCGTGTAGGCTATTACCTCCTCTATTTGATTTCATAATTTTTTTATACAGTTCAAGATGTTGCATAGAGTGTAGGCTATTGGACAAAGGCCAAATTGTCTAAAATCAACCCTCCCCCAAGCTCCAGCTACTCTTAATCATAATTTTTGGCTTTGCATTGACCTCTTTCTGGGCATCAATTATCAAGTCAATTTCAGAATATTTTATTTTAGATATTGAACCATGCCCCCTAGTAGCATTATTTGGACTCAACCCCTCAAATGTTTCCTTGTCACCCTCACAGTCAAATGTGCTCACCTTCTGCATGATAATTGCTTATATTACTGAACTGGATGCAGCTTATTCAAATAGAAAAGCTCAAATTTACAATACTTGGTAATACAGAAAAATGTCACACTACTTGGCAACCCTTCTTGCAACATTTAAAAAAAATATATTAAAAGAAGAGGTAAGAAAATAAGAGAAAAACCTTTCTCTGTACCTGGACTTTATGGTTCCCTTTGGAACGGTCTCTCCCGTTGCGTTAATCACGGGGAAACTCCTGTTTACTCTGATAATACTCTGATATACTCTGATTTGATCACGTTCGTGTAGCTGCACAAACCAATGGCACTTCAACCCACCAAAAAGGGTGGAGGCGACTGCTAGATAAGTCAGCTCTGATTGCCATTTCATCCGAATTTTCTCCTTCAGTGACGAAGATCATCTCCTCGCTGACACTGCAAGCAAAAAGCCGAAGGGAAGAGAAGAGAAGAGAAGAGAAGAGAAGAGAAGAGAAGAGAAGAGAAGAGAAGAGAAGAGAAGAGAAGAGAAGAGAAGAGAGAAGCTCAGCCTCCTGCTTGCCGGCGTGAGAAGAAGCCACCGGCAGCGGAAGAAGCTTGACGCCTTCCACTGCGACGTTGTTGCAAATGTCGCTCCGCAAGTGTGGCAGATGGGCACAGTGAGTGTGTCGCCTGTCTGGGCAGTTTAGGCAGAATGTTCTCACTGCAAGAACAAGAGTCTTGCACTTCTCCGCTCACAAATCACCTTCTTCCACAAAGGCAGTCCTCCCCGGCCTGGTCTTCCGTTTCCCCCCTCCCCTAGAAATCATGCCGGCTCAGGTCCCATGTGCTTCACTCTCCCTTCAGTGCCTCGATTCAGCCGTGTTCTTCACACATGAGGATCAGCACCCCTGGTCAGCTGTGAGTGGCTTGATTTCCTTCAGCGGGTCGGAGGAGGAAGCTATTGTGGATGACTCAATGTCATTGATGGCTTCAGATGCGGAAGAGTGGGAATGTTCTGGTGTAGACCCCGACACCCTTCCTCCGATGCCGATAATGCGGCCCAGGTGAGCAGTGAGCTGTGGAGGATCTCAGCCTGGCTTGGTCAGCTTCGGAAGAGCCCACCCACTTGATGAGTGGTTTCTGAAAGGGTGCCGTCAACAATCCTCCTGCCAGCAGTCCGCCCCGTTCCTTCCAGCAGTTCACAAGGAACTCACCAGGATGTGGCGTACCCCTACACAGCGCGTATTAATCCCTCCACTTCTGCCACTCTCACCATTGTTGACAGCGCTGAAGAACAAGGTTACAGCAAGCTCTCCCCTCTGGAAGAGCTGGTTGCTGCACATCTGTGCCCACCATCGGCCCTAGGGTTAAAGGCCCATGCAGCGCATGGTGGAGCACCACCTTTGGCTGAATCTGACCGAGATCAGGGACGCTGACAAGGTCACCTTCCTTGACTCACCAGTCTCTCCCAAAGGCCCTGCTGTGGATGGGTTTGCCGAGTGGTTTAAAGCAGCACATAAGTCATTGTAGGCAATTTGTCACTTCCTGCCGAAGCGCTCCAGTGCGGCAGATGTTTCAAGTCGCCAGAAAGCTGCATCCGTTCAGCAGCCTGCCAAGCCAGAATGATGGTGGACCCTGAGCCTCAGAAGCCATTCTGTTCCAAATGCAAAGAGGAACAGGAGAGGGTCAGTTATCGCCAAGGCTGGAACTATCTTGAAGAAGTCTTGCGCCCACTCAGCATCCCTCCGCTCAACACCAAGCGATGGAAGCTCCATTCAATTTGGGTTCGTCCTCCCCATTCACAGCATGCCCAAACAAACTACTGCTGTGATAGCGGACCAACATACTCAAAACAGAATTTCTCTTCTCCTAAGTGGTCCAAAGTGCTTGCAAATGGAGTTGTAGAAACGGTTCCTCTAACAAACAGCAAGTCTGGCTTTTACATCCGCTACATTCTCATTCCCAAAAAAACGGCAGGCTCAGGCACATTCTTGATCTCAGGCATCTGAATTGCTCGCTCATGAGACAGCTGTTCAAGATGATGATTTTAAAACAGATGCTCGTGCAAGTATGCCCCTGGGACTGGTTTATATTGGTGGATCTGAAGAATGCTTACTTTCACATCTAGACAGCCCCCCATCACAGATCAAATTCACTTTCGAGTGAGTGGCCATTCAATATACAGTCCTGCCAATCGGATGGTCTCTGGCCCCATTTTTTATCGACTTTTACAAAGTACATAGATGCAGCTCTCTCCCCTTTGAGACAGATGGGAATACACATCTTGAATTACCTTGATGATTGGCTGGTTTTAGCCAGATCAGATCAGGAACTAATTTCTCACAGGTCGCTGCTGCTCAGCCAACTGGAGCGGCTTGGTTTGAAAATCAATTTAGCCAAGAGCTCTCTGTCTCCCAGCCAGCTAGTAGTCTTTCTGGGGACAGTTATCGATTCTGCCCAGATGCGGGCATGGACTATGCCCGAACGCTCCCTGATAGTTCAGCAGCTAGCAGCGTCATTCAAGCTGGGGACTTCACGTCCCCTCAGGGCTTTCCAGAGGATGCTCAGCCTAATTTTGGCCACTTCCTCTGTGATTCCTCTGGGCCTGCTTCACATGCGGCCCCTCCTGTATTGGCTCAAGGTCCATGTCTCGTCCCACGCTTGGGCGCCTGGGACTTTTTCATCTCAGGGTAAACCACCGCTGCACTGCTAAAAACCTTCCTGCCGGCCTTAAAGGGGCACAACGTCCTGGTCTGTTCGGACAACATGGCGATGGTAGCCTTTATAAATCGTCAAGGTGGTTTCAGGTCACGCTCCCTCTACAAGATGGCTCAACGCCTTCTTTCCTGGTGGCCCCACTCTGGAGGAATCAGACGTGGTTCCCCAAGTTGATTCAGCTGCTATCGGCAGCCCCTGGCAGATACCACTGAGGAAGGACCTCCTCTCACAAGTGAGGGGCATGATTTGGCATCCCCGGCCAGAGCTGTGGAGCCTTCATGCTTGGCCCCTCGATGGGAGTCTTTGCAGCTCCCCGTGAGTGTAGCTAATACCATTTTGGAGGCTAGAGCTCTGTCTACAAGACGTCTCTACGCTCTTAAATGACTGGTGTGTAGCACGGAATGATGGCCCGTCATCCTGTGACGTATCCAACATGCTAACTTTTCTACAAGATCTATGAGACAAGGGATGCACCCCTCCACGCTCTACGTATATGTGGCAGCTATCGCGGAGAATCTTTCACTCATGGCTAGCCAGTCAATCGGCAGAAACAACTTGGTGGTTAAGTTTCTGAGGGGAGCTCGGAGATTGAATCTGCCTCGCCCTCATACTGTGCCGACTTGGAACTTATATTTAGCCCTCAGGGCCCTATGGGGCCCCCCTCGAGCCACTCCAGTCAGCCAACTTGCGGCCCCTGTCGCTTAAGACTACCCTTATTCTGGCTTTAGTGTTAGTCAAGTGAGTAGGTAACCTGCAAGCACTGTCAGTCAGTGCTTCATGTCTTGAGTTTGGGTCTAACGACTGTAGAGTCGTCCTCAAGCCAAGACATGGCTACGTGCCAAAAGCGCTCTCCACTCCATTCAGAGCACAAGTCATCACCCTTCTAGTGCTCCCCAATTCAGAAAGTAGCAGGGTTTTAATCTACTCTGCCCAGTTCAGTGTATGTTGAGTGCTCTGACCCATTTCAGCACTCAGAGCAGCTCTTTGTATGCTTTGGAGGCCGCTCTAAAAGGCTGTCGGTCACGAAGCAGAGATCTCGCTGTA